>NC_085876.1:5159363-5181863 GCF_034702125.1 Engraulis encrasicolus
GGTGAACGTGTTCAAGCACATATCCCAGAAGAAGACATACTCTCTCTCTCTCTCTCTCTCTCTCTCTCTCTCTCTCTCTCTCTCTCTCTCTCTCTCACACACACACCCACACACATACTTACACACACAGCTCCTAACACCCGTTTCTCCTCTCCTTCCCTCTCTCCTCCCACAGACCCGTACGTGAAGGTGAACGTGTTCTACGGCCGCAAGCGCATCGCCAAGAAGAAGACGCACGTGAAGCGCAGCACGGCCAACCCGGTCTTCAACGAGTCCTTCATCTACGACCTGCCGGCCGAGCTGCTGCCCGACCTGTCGGTGGAGTTTCTGCTGATGGACTTCGAGCGATCCACCAAGAGCCAGCAGGTGGGCCGCGTGGTGCTGGGCGGCCAGAGCCCCGCTCCCAACGGCGTCACACACTGGCGGGAGGTCTGCGACAACCCCCGCCGGCAGATCGCCAAGTGGCACAACCTGGAGGAGTTTTAGGAGGAGGAGGAGGAGACACGGAGAGAGGGATATGGAGAAGAGGAGAGGAGGTAGGGATGAATAGTGGGTGGTGCGTGGTGGTGGGTGGTGAGAGGATTTAGGATGGCTGGATGGATGAATGGATGGACTTTTTAGGACTGATCTCCAAGTGGCACAACCTGGAGCTGTTTAGGAGGAAGAGGAGACACAGAGAGGGAGATGGAGAGGGAGAGGAGAGGAGGGATAGATGGATAGTGGGTGGTGATAGAGTGGGTTGGTAGAGACAGGATGGACTTTTAGGACTGATCTCCAAGTAAAATGGAGGAGTTTTAGGAGCAGAGGAGAGAAGAAGGAGAGGGGAGGGGAGTTGGTGGATGGGTGGAGGGTGGTGGAAGGAGAATGGAGGGTGGGTGAATGGAGTCTTGGGACTGATCTCCAAGTGGCATGATCTGGAGGAGTTTTAGGAGAATTGGAGAACTTCAGTTAGTGGACGGAGAGAGGATGGAAGGGAGGAGCTCTAAAGGAGAGTTGGTGGATGGTGGAGGGAAGGTGGAGTTGGAGGACAGAGACAACATTCTGGAACTGCAGATCGCACAACATGGAGGAGTTCTGGAGGAGGGAGTTGGGGGACGTATGGAGGATGGGTGGTGGGAGGTGGGTAGACTAGGAGAGGAAGTTCTGGAACTGTTGGTGGTGCTGAAGGTCGGGGCGAAGGTCGACCTTCGGTGGCAGAGATCTAGAACAAAGTTGGAGCAACACTTGTAAACCTGTTCACTTAATTTGAATTAAAGGCGCACAAAAAAGAGAGACATTTGTTTCAAGGTTCTCTACAATATTCAGCAAAGTCCTGATGGCGTTCAGTTTCCTTCAGTTACAGCAAGTTTACATCTGTGTTGCTCCAAGTTTGATATTTTTCTTCATGACAGTCCCTTCCTCTGTAATGTACCTGATGAACCCAGAAGTGCAGTGGGTCTACTCTAATTTTAGAACTGTCTGTCATGGAGTTCTGGAAGTCTCAGGAGCAAACTCTAGAATCAACCAATATGTGGGTTTAGGAGTTTGGAGTATGTTTAGAGTTGGGTTAGTTCCAGAGTTCCAGAACCCTGAGCATTCACCACCACCCTCCTCCTTCCCCCATCCCAACACCTGGAACCATTGAAGAACCTGTGGGACCCCTTCTTGCGACCCCTCCCTTCTGATACCCCAACCAACCCCACAGCATTCTTTCTTGGCCCGACTTACCAGGAGGTTGAGGTGGGAGGGGACATGATATCTAACTCCCTCTTGAGATCACCCCCACCTCCTCATCTTAACACCTGGACACAGAGATGGAGCTCTGCACCCCCTTTTAAGACACCAACCAACGTCACTCCATCCTCTCTTGCCCTGCCCCGAACTGCCACGAGGGAAGTTGAGGTGGAGGTGAGGGGGCACTACTCCTTATCTTCCTTTCTATAGCCCACCCCCTCATCACAAAACACCTGGGCCCAGGGAAGGAGATCTGCACCCTGTTTTGAGGCAGGCTCAAACTACACAACTATCAGCCTGATTCTCGGCTGAAACCCCCCTTGCAAGCGATTGTCTGTGCCCTGTGCGACGTTCTAAGATAAAATTTTGCTGGTTCAAAGAGTCGCCGACCGCAAATCGTAGATGTCAAACTTTGATTTTTACAACTTGAAATGGAACGTTGCGTATTAACTCTTATTGTCTATAAGATTGACAATTGTGATTCTCTTTTTGTGTGTGCCACAATCTGACGTTAAAATCGAATACCGTTTTGAGGCTATGTAGTTTGAGCCTGGCTTGCCACCCCCCCCCCCACACACACACACACACACACACACATCCCTTGGAGACTACCTGATGTCAGATTATGACCCTCCCCATTCGTCTCATTGACAGATCCTTCACCCAATCACCTGGCGTCCTGATACCCACATGCCCCGCCTCCCCTGCCCCACACAGACTGAGAACTGCACTAAAAAGATAGAGCTTACTTCCCTTCAATGAGATGTGAAGATCCGTCAACAACACGCACACGCACACACACGCGCGCATGCACATACGCCTACACACACACACACACACACACACACACACACACACACACACACACACACACACACACACACACACAAATAAACATTTCACCGACACTGTTACATATGTCATCTAGACACACAAACACACACACACACACATACGGAGATCGCCAACCAAGGACTCTGACGACTCTAAAACAAACAAAGAATGGACTGACTATGAAGAGTCTAATAAACATTAATTATCATTATTTAACATATTCATCCATCATCACATCATCATATCCATATCATAATCACACCATAGAATAGGACCAATGACTGTACAGTAGACTGGACACCAAGGTTCCCATTCTATTCAGTTAACCGATTTTGAAGCATTTTCAACTGTCAATTTTGCAACTGAAAAACAGATTTCTTTGTTGAAATTGCTAATCAGAAATGCTCAGAAACACCCAATATCAGGGTGTGGACATGCTTCAAGTCTGTTGAACTGTGGTGTGTTTACAGAATGAACGGTCATTGATTCAGACCATAATCGTCTTTCTCAATCCGGGTTTGTTTTCTGGGCTTTTAGGGTTTTTTTTCCAGCTGTAAAAAAATCAACTCTTTGCATTTATATTCATAATCTTCAGGTCGAGCTTCTCTCATCTCTCTTGTACATACCTGAGACGCAGTTGTGTGCCTGGCTGTGCTTGCTTACACTAATATCACCTACTGTAAGACAACAAACCGTAGATCGAGAAACACTGAAAATGAGAAAGCCGTGAAGATGACTATTTATTAACACTTGGACTGAATCTACACTGGAGTAGTTTTGGGTGGAGCCGCAATGTGGTAGCAGAGAGGTTGTATATCTACAGTAGTTACATATTATTCACATGTTTTTGGGTGCTGGTGGGTGATATTTTTCAGGTGCACAGTGGTATTTTTTAAATTAGGTTCAGATTGTCATCAAACACCCTTTAAGGCACTGAGCACAGATCAGTGTGAAAATAGATATCTGTGTGTAGGAACACTGACAAGCTTTGACCGGGCCTGGGACAAAATCATCTTAGAGGGCCCCCTTCTCTACACTACAGTGCAGTACAGTGCAGTACAATGTAATGGGGGCCCGGGACAACTGATCGGTTTTTATCCCACTGTCAGGGGACCTGTCTGTGTGTATTTGGAGGCAGGATAGAGAATGTGTGCTAATTGTATCTCTGTGTCTTTCAACTTTGATTTTCTCGCACACCTCAGCTGGCAGGTGCGTCGTAGGTGGCCCATGGGTCACTCAGCAGACAATTGGAAAAAACTCCCGCACACTGACCATTTCGCTGACTTTCTTTAATAGACAACGTTTTGGTCCAAGACCTTCATCACACACACACACACACACACACACACACACACACACACACACACACACACACACACACACACACACACACACACACACACACACACACACACACACATATTATGTACATGGACACACACACACACACAAAACCAAAACATACAAAGATGTATACGGCCAGAGAAGAGAGCAGGTAGCACCAATTCAAATGAATAATAGACAAGCATCCAGCCCTCACCATCATAAACAGCAGCTCAGATTACCCGACAGGAACACACACAGCTGCACAAACGCACTGCAAACACATACACTGCAGACTCCGAGCTCAGAGCTCCGATACCCGGGAACACCCAGACGCCATTTTGTATAGACATTCAGTTTCTATTCTTAATGCTTGTAACTCACGTTCATATTTCTCCAACCCACTCTTCTGCGATTCTTATTTTCTCTCTTCTGGAACTGGCTGTACATAGGGGAAAAAAACTTTTAAATATCTCACTGCATTGTTTGACTCTTTTTTTCTAACTGGATGTACGTAGGTACTTATACACAGAAGAGTCTTGATGCACACTTCTTTATTTCTAAGTTAAGTACCTTGGCATCCTTGCTCACAGACGATCCAATGCAGGTCATTCATCCAATCCCATTGTTTACACACAACATAAGCCTATTTGTACTTTTGTGTTCTTGCTTTGTTTTTCACTACAAAACCTGTTAACCATATTTGGTAAAAGTGAACAGGATGTTTCAGTTCATTTTAACATTTTTGGTCCCAAAGTACTCTCTAAGGGTTGAATGAACATTACATTTTACTGTTACATTTTGGCTACCCAATCCAATGATTTTAGCAAGGCGAGGCACGATACACACAAGCCATCTTGTTCTTTTGTTTAATGGCAAATACATCGGCTACCACTCTCTACAATATGGCAATATGTCATTTTTGAACATTCTACTGTATCAAAAGAATGTATTCTACAACAATGCAAGATTCTAAAATTCCAAATGGGATCGTGGAGCTCAAAATTCGATAGAACTTCCATTGTCCGAAGCACGGCCCGACCCCGACAAAAAAAGCCAAATCGGCAAAAAACAGTTATAACAGCTGATCAAACCACTATTACTACCTGTATGTTATTATTGCAAAAGTGTGGTAACAGTGTGGAAATAGCATGTTAATGGCGCAGCCAATTCCGCAGCCATTGGGGGCCACCGCAATGGTATACCGTCCCCTCTGGGACCGGGGGCGGGCCAACCGAGCAACAGCCCGGTTGGCCCACCCCCGTCCTAACATTCCCGTCACGCTGGTGTGATCGCACACCTTTGTGCATACTGTAGCTTTAAGTGCTGACCAGTGGTGGGACTGCCTGCCTGGTCATTCGCTCCACAGCACAATTGAATTAAGTGATCCTGACAGGCAGTCAAGCACAGCTAGATCACAGCAGCTCCTGCCACCATATCACTACACACACACACACACACACACACACACACACACACACACACACACACACACACACACACACACACACACACACACACACTCACACAGACTACAGGAGGGTAGAGCATTTGAATATGCTTGCGTGCGTACGTCTGTGTGTCTGTGTATGTATGTGCATTTACAGTCATGCTGATAGAAGCCTGAGGCTAGAGGGCCCACACTCATATGCCCTTGTTTCTAGTTGCAGAACACACACAAACAGCTCAAACGCTCTCTCTCTCTCACACACACACACACACACACACACACACACACACACACACACACACACACACACACACACACACGCACAGGGCAGAATCCATGGGGGTCTGACTCACATGGCACTACAATGGACAGAGACCCGTGTGTGTGTGTGTGTGTGTGTGTGTGTGTGTGTGTGTGTGTGTGTGTGTGTGTGTGTGTGTGTGTGTGTGTGTGTGTGTGTGTGTGTGTGTGTGTGTGTGTTCAGGAGGTTTTCTATGCTCTTATGCTCTTTTTTAACTTGTGTCATCTTCTCTCTTCACCTCAAATTAGACTTTGCGCTAGTGTGATACCCTGGTGTGAAAGTGAAATACACCCATTTACTTTCACACACACACACACACACACACACACACACACACACACACACACACACACACACACACACACACATACACACACACAGAGACACACACACAGACACACACACACAGACACACACACACACGCTTTGACAGGAAGAGAGGATGTTGGCCCTTAAAAAAATCTCATAGATGACAAAGTGAAGGCAGTGCCCTAAATTAACATTTCAGTACAGGAAACTAGAGGTCTGAGTTCAAAATATGCAGGCGCACACATGCATCCACACCCACTTGCACACACACACACACACACGTCGCTGACCTTTTCCTCACGCAGACAAAGCATTCCTGTTTGTGTGTGTCTATGTTATTGCACAGGGCAACTGCAGCCACAGCTGCCCCATTGTGCATACACACCACTATAGGCACACACAGACACAGACACACACACACACACACACACACACACACACACACACACACACACACACACACACACACACACACACACACAGACACACACACAAACAACAAGCACAGGACCACACCTATAGTGTAGGGTTGGCTGAACGTAGACCTGGTCAGATTTAGAACCAATCATTCATGTGACTACTCCCAGTCTCATGCTTTCTCTTTACCATCCCCATTCTTCACGTCTCCAAAACAACTTTTATTTGTTGGCATAACTTTATGTTTTTGTTCTTTTGATTAGTATGTTTCTCCTCTTTGACCATATATTTTGCCTTTTTCACCTTCCTCCTTCATGAGCTCTGTGGGCCACCATACTTGGCTGCACCATACGTTTTTGTGTGTGTGTATGGTTTTTTTTATATCTAGATCCAAGGAGGCGTCTCAAAATCACTCCTTCATCGTTTCCTCAGGCCCTGTGACTCGACGCCATCAATGATGTCTCAATACCAAAATACATTCTTATTGAATGTTGTGCAAAACATTATTCGGAGATTACCCTGTCAATTGCAAGCAGTCCTTTGAATAGGGGAAAAGGCCTGCAGTAAAGCTTCTTGACAGATGTGAAACATTATGGTTACCTCTGTGGGAGGAGGTTTCGAGAATCGAGGCACAAGGAAACAGCGGGGGAGTGATATTGGGACGAACCCCCATATCACTGTATAATAATGAACATAAAGTGTGTGTAGATGATCGTCCTGGTTCACGGCTGCTTTGTATGATGCCTGAGGCTGACCCCGCCCCCTCCGTGACCTATGACCTGATGTGAGTTCTCCTTGACCTTTTGACCCCGTGACCCCTGGAATGGTGAAGGGTAACCCTCCCTTGTATGCAAACGTCCTTGACCTTAACCTTGACCTTTTTATTTTGTATTTTTTATTACAACGTTTTTAATGTTTCAGGTTTCCCAACAGAAAAAAACCCAGCCCTCCCCTGACTTTCACTGATACCCAACTGATCCTCTCCTCCTCCTCCTCCTTTTTTTCCTGACAGTTTTTTGCCCGACGTTTTTTGCCGTTGTGTGTTGTACAGTACAGATACAAAAGAAAACAGAAATGAAATATTGCATTATTGTGAAACCTGCTTGGCCCATCTCCAAAGCGTCGTGGTCATTGGTTGATTTGGTGGATGTCGGGGTTGGGGTTAAGGATTATGCTAGCGAAGGCTAGGCCTGCTCCGCCGAGCCGAGTTATCCACAGTACGTGTTGAAACTGCATATTGCTAATGAGTCTATGCTAACCTAGTACACTAATGCTCAAAATGTATGTACAATTTGTTAACACAATGAACGTGCAAATAAAACGACAAAATGATACACTACATCAGCGCCTGTCTTCATTTTGCCCTGTTTTCAGTATCTGAATATACTACTATTATTATTTATTTAAATAATTTTCAGTAATACAATTGTTTGTATGTCTGGTAATGAGTGGCTGTTATTAGTTTAGAAGCTTACAACACATGACTAATGCTATAATGCATATATTACACAATGTAGCGGCCATATGCCTCACCTTTTTTATGTTTTTGTATTGGCTTTTAACTTGACATTCACCGTGGTGTCACGTGACTCCTGGTTGGTAATTAGGATTTGTATTTAGGCACCTGGGCACCGGTAGACTGGCAGGGAGAGGGGTTAGGAATGGGAGAGCACAATAGCCTATTTGTTGACCGCCTGCTTTGCACAATCTGAAATATTGCTCTCTATTACGCACAACCGCACTTTACCTTCGCACCGGTAGCCCATTGCACGGTGGTGGGTTTGAAGGACGTTTTAACTTTTGTATTGGATCTTAACATTGGAACGAATAAAGGACAACAAACGAAGAGAGAAATGTTTGCGCGTCAGCTTCGTGACTCCCTTACCAGCCTCTCGGTGGCACAAGGAGTGTAGCCACTACACACAACTTTTAATGTAGGCCTATAACTTTTAACTCCTTAACGTTTGACAGATTAGAATGACTTCATCCATTACAGGCTTTGGGTGGCCAATGGTTGTCACTGTCAGTACATTCACAAGTAGTCCAAAAAAGCACACTATTGCACAGGCAACAGACATCTCCAATTGACCTTCTGTGCTCTTGCCAGGGTCAAGGGCAGGGCTGCATTTGGTGGTGCAGTCCAAAGAAACTCAACAGAAGAACAATCTCTCGGGGGGAAATGCATTGGCCATGGTGTAGTACGGGGGCGTTGCCTGAGGACACGAGTGGATGGAAAATTAACTCCCTTGCACATGGTCATTGGTCAGTGGGTGCGATGGATACAATTTTCGTACTCCCTTGCACATGGTCAGTGGGGGCGACACCATGATGGATAATTTGTGGCCAATTAACGGCAGCTGTTGGTCAGCAGTAATTGCAGGGGGTAATTAAGGACAGCTGACAGACATTCATGCTGTCCTATGACCTGTTCCACAGTGAATAACATTTCCGTACTCCCCTCGCCATCATTTCGCACTACGCTGTTATGGCGTGAAGCCCTCTTGTCTCAAGCCTCTTTGGTGCAGTCAAAGAACGTGGATCAATAGGGCAATACAACGTCCCATAGCAACAGTTGGCCCCATGATTTTCTGGCGTGGCCGCCATTCTGGAATGAACATCGGTCAAATTACATTGGAATGCATTGAAAATGTACACTCGATTTCTACATAATATGGTAAAAATATTATTTTTGTAGCTATGGGAAATTCTTTATTTACGAATGCTTATACCATCTCATGTGTTTTCCCAGCACAATCAGTGCAGAAGTTAGTTATATATAAGGCTAAATTTGCCAAAGTAGCTAGCCATATTATGCCTAGCCTACCGTTAGATCTATCTTCTCTCGTATGGCTACTGTTCATTCCAGAATGGCATATGTGACTGACTGTTAGTGGTGTGACGTTCGCGAACGAGCTGGTTCTTTTGAACGGCTCCCAGAAGTGAACGATGGGAACCGGATCACAGCTGGGGGAGCCACTTGATCGTTATTTCGTTCATTTTTCATTCATTTTAAGCACGTGACCTTGACACGAGTACTTACATTAGGGTAAAAAACACAAGTATCTGCCTTAAAGAGTGACAGAAATAGTATTTAGAAGTAGGAAGATAATAGTTGCTGTTTGGACAAAATAACCGAGAGGTGGAGTCAAAATATTACATTCTAAACACTGAATAAATTATTAAAAAAGAGCCAAAAGAGCCAGTTTGTTTGAATGGCTCTTTGAAAGGAACGAACCATTATGATCCAGATCCCTTCAAAGAGCCATAAATCCCATCTCTAGGCCTACTACTCAGGCCGTGCCTAGCCTCGCGAGCCATCCTACGTACTTCCGCCAAAGGATTGGCTCCAGTCTGGCCGCGCTTCTCTGGAGTACCTGGAGCAGTAGGATTTTGATCGCAACGCCCTCCCAGAAAACAGCCAATAAGCGAATAAGCGTCCCACATGGGGCGAAAGGGGGAGGACGCTCGTGACAATGATGTACACATCTGCGCCAGAGCCATTGGTCTGCGCTATGTTGTTGTTGAGTAACTGCCGGCGATTGGGTGAGAGGTGTCCAATAAATCCAATAATTTCAAACCATAACTGAGTGCAAACTTCCTGCTACTTGCAATCGCTTCAGAGCAAACAAATGTCAGACCATACGAAATGAAATTGTAATATTATGGGATGGTCAGGACCAGGCTAGGCCTTGCCCTCCTAGTGACGCAACAGCTTCAGCGTTGCTACCAGTCAGGGCCTCGTTTCCGAAAGGGCCTTAAGTACTACTTAACGCTACGTGCTACTTAAGTTCACACGTAACACCATCGTAGAGCTCACGGAGCGTTTCCCAAAGCCAACTTAGCAAAGAACCATCGCAGGTTGACACGTAACTCTAAGAGAAATCCACGAGTGATCTGGAGTAGTCTTAACGCGCTAAGATTGATCGTAACGGCATGGCACAGTGGAGACACCCACAGGATATGAAGGGAAAAGAAGAAACTTGCGCATAAGATTGCTGTTTTAAGACGCGAGTGGCATGGCACAGTGGAGACACCCACAGGAAAAGAGGAAACTTGCGCTTCAAGTTGATGTTTTAAGACGGGAGTGTAAATATCATGGCACCACAGTTGACACTGTAACGAAAATAAGAAGGTAACATTAATTGTTTAAGTGTATGAAATAAAAGCAATGTGTTTGGAAAATATTTTACAGGCAGTAAAATAGTTCAGCTGTGTTTGATAAATTAGGGCATTATTAAACTGTGATCAATCATAATTTGTGTGGGTGCTTCGTGAACAAGAACAAGGCATCCACACGCAAAATAAATAGGGGGCTTCGGCGACCAGAGACAAGAGTGGTGATGTCGGAAGGTCACTACCGAAACATTAAAAAAAGAAAAACGGTCAGCGAGTCGTTGCGCCCTCTTTCATTTTCAAGTACCCTAAGAAAGGGAAGGCGACGCAGAAAGGACACGATAGTTGTAGGCTAAGGGTAAACTATGACATTAAAAAGGCAGCGATGGGGATTCGTGAAGATTTTTTGCCTTTCAAAATGTTCCTCACAGTTAAAGCCTTGAGTGCGCGGAACTTTGCGCGCCGCTCACCCAAATGCGCATTCCAATTTGGAACTACTAGGCCTACTTGTCTTCTTAAATATTAAGCACGGTAGCCAACTGCATGCGCTTTGCCTGGTTTAACGGCGTAGCTCGTGGTTTTGCATGATTTCATTGTGTGTGTGCATTTTATTTAATTTGCCAACAATGACTCCTGTCGATAGTTGCAAACTGCTACAAATGTAGTCCCACCCTTATAGAAAACAACTTTTGATACTGACACACGCCTTACATTTTGTAAATGGTTTAGCAGCATGACGGCGCAGTTCACTCCGAGGACACTTCAGCACCACATATGTGGACAGCGATCCTTAAGAGCGACGCTACGAATGATCTTAGAGGCTGTGCACGCGCGTTCATGTACGAGTGTCTTTGGGAAACAGTCGTAGGAAATCTAAGAACATTCGTAGGATCACTGGTTAACGACACACGTAAGGCTAAGAACCATCGTTATCGGGAAACGAGGCCCAGGTCAAGAGTCAATGCAAGTACTTTCTGAGTTCCCTCAAATACAAACAATCATTAGCAAACCAAAGGAGGTCGTTTGGGAAATGCTGTTTGGGAAATGTTAATTGTTATGCTCTTGGTCAGACCAAGTCTCGAAGAGACTTGAAAGTCGATGAGAATCATGCTACATCTCTACTGCCTGTTCATTTCAGAACAGATTTGACCCAAAACTGACTCAGAACGACCCCTATTGACTGTTTCCCATAAAGTACCTGACCTTCGCCTCTTGTTAGATCCACGTTCTTTGGATCCACGTTCTTTGAGCAGTAGGCTACCAAGTTCTTCCCTTAAAAAAAAGTCTCTGGCAGTACTGCACAGCTTCCTGTATTCGGCCCGGGCAGTAAATCTACGGGCAGTAGGACCACACGAGGCGGTGACAGCAGCACCACTGTTTACAGTGAAAGAGAGAACTAACTGGCAACGAGAATTATCAAACATCAGACGGTTTATGCCCGTTGGATCTGGACTTGGAAACGATGAAGTGGACACTCCTGTGACACACAAGTAAGTTTGCTAGTTCACTTAAATTCTGGGCTTTGTTTTTAACTTACACACCATTCAAGCAGTAACTTCTTTCGCCATTATAAAGTTTTCAATGATTAGCTTTGAAGTTAGTCAGCTAACAGTGACAACCTTACCCCAGCTCTTTTGCAGTACAGAACAGCATGACCCTAATTGTTAGTTATGTAGACTGCCCTTAATGCATTAAGTGGCACTCAACTAATTTACACACAAGCGAAAACATTGTTGAAAAGCTCTTTGTCCTTATCCAAGCTCCGTTAGTTTTTTTCATGCCACTTTTCCTACACGTTTTTTTCGATGGGCTGCGCAGATTCTAATGTACAGGCAAATATTTATCTGTTGCTGTGTCTTATTTGAATAGATGCATTGTGGTGCAAAATTGCGAGAGATTAAGGCTTTTCTGCTTACTTCACCTGATCATACTTTGGACCTCTTTGTCATGTTAAAAGCATTAATAGAATGCAATTCTGACTAGATAAAATACCATTATTCCAAGTAATCCTGTGAAGTTATGCCGGGATCAACCACCCTATTTATATCAATGTATCCAACTGAATTTCGGCAGTATCAAATTATTCCTGTCAGTATCAAAATAGCACCTCATTAACATCGCTTGAATATCTTGCTTCATGACATATTTAGGATATCATGGCCGTTACCTGAAACTTTTCAGACATTGGTGCAATATTTTATAGGGTGTTTTGGCCGTAGAGATGAATGCCTCTCACGGCGACAGGTTGTTGGCAAATCTAACAGCTAATTTTGCGGAAGCATTCCTCAGTCACTGGTGCTTATGCTGCCGTGCCGTGATCGAGGCATCGAGGCCCGTACAGACCACAAGTCCGGGGCCTCTACTAAAAAATCTCGCCTTCGCAGAATGCCCTGCCCTGACGGGAAGCAAGCGGGACAGTTTCACTGCGCAGACTTCAGGACAGACCCGCACCGTACCATAAACTCCCGCTGGAAACATAATTGGGCTTTATGTTATGTGTAGTGTATTAAGTTGAGAACACATGGTGCAAATGCCGCAACTTATTGGTAGACTGTTGTCGCGCTAGTAGCCTATGTCAGTCAAAGTAACCAGCCCGTATTCTTCAGATGCAATCGCCGAATAGGTCATGGCTGGAGTGCACAGGGCAGGACTGATCCTAAAGTTATTTGAATTTACACTATTCAACAGTATTTTACAGGATCCTGACCAGTAGTCTTTTCGCATGATCCCTGCCTGGTTTGCATTCCCAGTTGGTCCTTCAGCAAGCAGTGTATCCGTAGTGCCAAGTCTGGCTCACACAGAGACTGTGCTTAATAGTGGCATAATGGTGCTTTTGTGCATTCTATAAAGGCTTAACGCACATAAAACACGATTATAGCCTCTAATATGAGACGCACAATGCATCCATTCACTGTGCTTTGATGATGCACTCCTACGTTTTGGGGTTGATTTAGAACGATAGGGAACAGAACATTTAAAGTAAGAACATGTGCATTTAGAGCTCAGTTTCATTAGAAGATTTAAATAGCCTACGAGGTTAACTTAGTGTTTATTATTTAGTAGTCTATTTATTCATTGTGAGGTATAACTTAGTCTTAAATGCCAAAGTTGAAACGCTTGTTAAAACATGACATTTTCCTTTTCACTCTTATCCCAAACAGTCTACCTGGCACTGCAGAGAGAATTCCAACCAGTGTCTCCAGAAATAAAAAAAATTGCCACCTCTGTCACGAAAACATTTCAATAATAATCTATCTTTTTGCTTGTAATCAATGTCTCCCTTCATTGAGTGTTCAGGGAAACTGTATTTTTTCCCAGTGTACAGACCATTAAAAACCGGGACAATCAATGGAGGCTGGGACAGGTTGAAGGCAGCACTACTTTAGAACCACATTAACAACTTACTTGTAAATCAGAGATTCTAAATCGGAATGCAGAATAAGAGGCTTGCCTACTGTAGATTCTAGAGTGATGTTATCACAGAATATCAGTCTGCCAGTTGACATGCAAATAATTGGCTGGTGGTTCAATAAGCCATCGAACTGTGTGTGTGTGTGTGTGTGTGTGTGTGTGTGTGTGTGTGTGTGTGTGTGTGTGTGTGTGTGTGTGTGTGTGTGTGTGTGTGTGTGTGTGTGTGTGTGTAAACTGGTGTAGGCTCACATCAATTTCCATGTAACATCAAGCAAGACATAACTTAAGCCCATTCCTGTGTACCAAACCTCTGTTTTGGCCTGTTCAGATGTTCATATCCCGTTTAGGATCCAGTCCATTGCTCTAAATCTTTATTTAGAACAGGTAGCCATCCATTCATTCTGTCAGTTGTCCTAAATCATATTCAATTGTGACACTAAAGTGATTCGTCCATTCATATAAAGTCTCTGTTGTCTTACATCATGAAGATAAGTGATTTGTCCATGTTTATACGTATAGTCTATTGTCTTAAATCATCCATCCTTACCTCACCCTACTCCTCCATCCATGGCTGAATAGCCCTTGAGCAAGGCACCTAACCTCCACATCGCTCCAGGGACTGTAACCAAAGCTTATCCTGTAAATTAACTGTAAGTTGCTGTGGATAAAGGCGTCAGCTAAGTTTAATGGAATGTAAAAAAAAGTGTTAAAAAAACAATTGAACTGTATTACATTATTATATAATATGTTTTATTAGATGTCATTTTAATTCTATGTTTGTTAGCCTTTAGATGTAGGAAGACGGCAATATGACAAAGCCATGAAACCGCTCTGCCTTTAATACCTATTTGCATAAACTGGTCATAGTGTTATTATTAGATGTTATGCGATTGCATAGTGATATTAAATAGTTATTAGTACATGACTACTTAACTAATGACTAAGTTAATTAATGTGATTTATGCTACATTCACTCATAGAGTAGAGTGCTTTATTGTCACTATATGATAGATTGATGCGTACCTTTATATTTATCATAATCCCAGATGTCAAACAGACATGACTACTCCATGTTCAGTGGAAGAAATAAGTTATTATGGGATATACTTGTCATAGTAACTACCATACACAAAGCGTTTTACGTGGCATTTTAGAATATTGCAGTCAGAGGGAATAACTCTTAATGTGTCTCTCCGAAACCTCTTCTGTGACATACGCACGCGCGCGTGTGTGTGTATGTGTATGTGTGTGTGTGTCTGCGCTTCATCTACTGTATACTGTGCTCTATGTTTAATGCCAGGGTTGTCAGATTTTTGTGTTTTCGTCCAGTATTAGTCATTCGGCTATCAGTCACACTGGACTTACAATAGGAGAACGTGCACACAAAACAATGGGACTCCCATTTTATTAGACAGCTGTCAGTGGGCAAGTGTGTGTGTGTGTGTGTGTGTGTGTGTGTGTGTGTGTGTGTGAGCACGCGTTTGTGCACTTGTGCGTGCAGGGCAGGGCACCTGTGTGTGTATGTGTGCGTGTGTGTGTTTGTGTGTGCGTGCGCATGCATGAGTGCATGTGCATGCACTGGGCAGAGCACCTCTGTGTGCGTGCGTGTGTGTGTGTGTTTATCACATGACGCGTACACTACACATGACTCACTCACTTCCTGCTGTCTGCAAATCAAATAGCCAAATTTAGCAGCGTGTGTGTGTGTGTGGAGAGAGAGCCCAAAATAAATAGTGGGCTATGGCTATGTCTGACAGTGACTGACGTAGAGAGAGTTAGCAGTGTTAATTTAGATGTGTGTGTGTGTGTGTGTATGTGTGCACAAGTTTCGTTTGGGGGGTGTTGAAGTTTGTTAACCTGATCACAGAATCACAACTTAACTTCTGTGTGTGTGTGTGTGTGTGTGTGTGTGTGTGTGTGTGTGTGTGTGTGTGTGTGTGTGTGTGTGTGTGTGTGTGTGTGTGTGTGTGTGAGAGAGAGAGAGAGAGAGTGTGAGAGAGACAGAGACGGAGACATAGACAGAGACAGAGACAGGGACAGAGAGAGAGAACATGTCCATCCCTCCGCCTAGAATGTGTGTCTGTGATCACTCTACTTAATCTGTGTACCTATTGCTGGTACACATGCATGCACGTGCATGTATGTGAGCGCGTCCATTCCTACGTTGTTTGAATGTGTGTTGGTGATCACACTTTTTTACGTGTGTGTGTGTGTGTGTGTGTGTGTGTGTGTGTGTGTGTGTGTGTGTGTGTGTGTGTGTGTGTGTGTGTGTGTGTGTGTGTGTGTGTGTGTGTAGCTGCCTGAATGGAGTCCTCGCGTTGCCCAGGGAGTCTCTCCCGTGAATACAAGCTGGTGATGCTGGGAGAGGGGGGAGTGGGGAAGAGCGGTGAGTACACATACACCCACACACGCCCACACACACACTCACACACACACATACACACGCTATATGGGGGAGTGGGCAAGAGTGGTTAACATACACACACACACATACGGGTACACACACACACACACACACACACACACACACACACACACACACACACACACACACACACACACACATACACACACACACACAGAAACACTGGTGATGCTGGGAGATGGGGGAGAAGATGCAACATGAAAACAAACAAACACAAATGGGAAAACATGCACACAATCAAAGCATCAAAACACGATCGAAACATCTCATCTCACAATGGGCATGCATTTCAAAATAGTGCTGAAGTCTCATGAGCTCTCTTCCCTCTTTTTCTCAATAGAGGACTTTTTCCTCTATTTTCTCCATCTCTCTCTCTCTCTCTCTCTCTCTCTCTCTCTCTCTCTCTCTCTCTCTCTCTCTCTCTCTCTCTCTCTCTCTCCCACTCTCCCAGTGTTGCTGTCTCTCTCACACACCTTCTGTCTTATCTCTTTCTCTCTCTCACACACACACACACACACACACACACACACACACACACACACACACCCTTCTTGTGGATTGGCTGTGCGTGTGTTAGCTTCTCTAAATGTGCTCTTATCTCCCCGTTTTTATTTGACCAGGGACAGCTCACACTGGACACACACACGCACACACACACACGCACACACACACACACACACACACACACACACACACACACACACACACACACACAGATACAGATACTGCACAAATTCATTTAGCTTTGTCACTCTGTCTTGACTCTCTCTCTCTCTCTCTCTCTCTCTCTCTCTCTCTCTCTCTCTCTCTCTCTCTCTCTCTCTCTCTCTCTCTCTGCCCTGTGGTGTGTGGGTGGTTTCTGTCTGCAGTAGAAGGCATATAGGCATATGGGTGTGGTCAAAGGTCTGTTGTCAAGAAAACATGCCAACCCATACTGCACAGCATCACCATGGAAACCAAGCAGCTCACCTGCGTGCGTGCATGTGTATGGGTGGGTGGGTGTGCGCGCGTGTGTGTGCACATAAAGTGTGTCTGTACAGTGTATGTGTGTGATATGTAGAAAGAGAGAGAGAGAGAGATAAAGGGAGAGAGAGATGAGGCTGAAGGAAGAGAAGAAGCTTGAGGTTGAGGGAGCAGAGAAAGAATGAGAGAGATGAGGCTGAAAGAGGAGAGGAGTGGAGGAGAGAGAGAGAGAGAGAGAGAGAGAGAGAGAGAGAGATGGCTAGAGGAGGAGAGGAGCGGCAGGTTCTTGTGAACTGAAGTAACCTCCCTGTTTCCATGGAAACGAGATGTGCCATACATTCTCACAGCAGCATAGATACGTGTGTGTGTGTGTGTGTGTGTGTGTGTGTGTGTGTGTGTGTGTGTGTGTGTGTGTGTGTGTGTGTGTGTGTGTGTGTGTGTGTTTCTCAGTAGTTTGAGACACTCCCTGTTGAAGGGGGATTATAGATTATGGGGGGGGGGGGGGGGTCCTGTGTGAGGCAGACTTCCATCTTCTGTGCTGCACCAGATTATGTAATGCAGTTTATTTTTCTCCTCTCTATTTTCTCTCTCCGTCTTTTCCTCCACCTTTCTCCACCTCTCTCTCTCTCTCTCTCTCTCTCTCTCTCTCTCTCTCTCTCTCTCTCTCTCTCTCTCTCTCTCTCTCTCTCTCTCTCTCTCTCTCTCCCATCTCAGCCATCATCATGCAGTTCATCAGCCACAGATTTCCAGAGGACCACGACCCCACTATTGGTAAAACATTTAGTAATATAATGTAATATAATATAATGTAATGTAATTTAGTGTAATGCAAAATAATATAATATAGCACAGCACAACACAACATCACATAATACATAACACTACATAACCCAATACACGACATGACATAAAATAACATATAATCCTACATATAGATATTTATATACATATGCGTACATAATATATGTCATCTACCCATATCCATCTTCAAAAATATCAAAAAATAAGGTATTTTTTATTGTTTTTCGCAGTCAATATCAGTGAAATCAATGTTTTAGTGTTTGAATTTGTTGTGAATTAATTAGATAACATTCACTCATTCAAATCAGATTTTTAAACATACACGTATATTAAAATTTAAATGGCTTTTGTTATGTTGCCTTGAGACGACACTTGTCGTTCCCCATATCCCTCATCACACCCTTACAGCAGTCCCCACCACTGTGGTTGTAACGCTAAGGACACATACACACAAATCTGGCCAAGCCAGGCGAACTTTGACAATCATTCCTATGAGGGACGTGAAGGCAAGCAAACAGGAGCGAAGTGAAGTTATTCGACCAAGTTTAATATTATGCAAATGAGGAGTGAATTTAGCCTGCAGCGGCCAATCAAATCAACGACATAACTGTCTCATTCCATTTGACTCGTCGCGACGACTTGATGGCAGTTGAGCTGTCAGAATGGAACACTGAATTTCACCTCTCTTCGCTCATTTTGCCTGTATGTGTCCCTAGCGTTAATGCACCACTCCACAATGCAGAGACCTCTAGATATGTGTCAGAGCACCAAGCATGAGTGATGAATTCGGTGGTGTGTTTGTGTGTTAGTCTGTCACCGTATGCAGAGAGGTTGTGTGTGTGTGTGTGTGTGTGTGTGTGTGTGTGTGTGTGTGTGTGTGTGTGTGTGTGTGTGTGTGTGTGTGTGTGTGTGTGTGTGTGTGTGTGTGTGTGTTGTGGTGGTGTATTCCATCAAGCTGTCTGTAGTGAATAATACTCCTTCCCTCCGCACACAAGTCCCAAACTCAATCTGACTGATTAATCCAGTGCTTATGTAACACACACACACACTCACACACACACTCTCTCACACACACACACACTCTCTCTCACACACACACACTCTCTCTCTCTCACACACACACACACACACACACACACACACACACACACACACACACACACACACACACACACACACACACACACACACACAATATATAATTTGTATTTTCATGGTAGTTGGAACAGATACGACAAATCCTTTTCTCATTGTTTTTCCTGGCTGTTTGTGTGTGTGTGTGCGTGCGTGTGTGTGCATGTGTGTGTCTGCACGTGTGTGAGGACGTGCCAACAGTGTGTGTGCCGGTCAATAAAAAAGTCAATTGTTATTAACGAGTCTTCATGCACACAGACAGCGAGCAGGCACACACTAAAGGAGTTACCCAGGCACATCCAGTTACCCAGGCACTAATCATTGTGTGTTTGCATGTTTTTTTCAGAGGATGCATACAAGACTCAGATTCGTATCGATGATGAGCCCGCCAACCTGGACATCTTAGACACTGCTGGACAGGTATGCACCGCTCTTTTACACCACACACGGACACGGACACGGACACATTGCTGCACTGCTGGAAACTACTGGGTACTGCTGGAATCTACTGGGTACTGCTGCTTCCTGTCTCTTACCTCTCTGTTAAGAGCAGACCAGCAGACTGATTTTGCCAATGTTGTTTCTTTAATGTAGTTCGGGAGGAGGCCGGGGAGTGATTGACAGCTGCCTTCTCAGAAATGTAATCATTTCTACCCATTTTTAGCATTTTATATTTATTTTCATTTCTCCTTTATTTTATTAGGGTAGTCACATTGAGTTAGTTGCCTCTTTTCCAAGTGGGCCCTAGCCAAGAAAGCAGTACATTACACTACATAGGACACTACACTACATAGGACACACATGCAGACAAAAACAGCCATCTCACAAAAGACAACATATATCCACAAAAAGCAAGGCATGAAAGATCAGGACATACAAATATGTAGGACGTAACCAAAACATGCAAGCAAGACACGCAGAGCTCAGCTAAATGGCAGGACATTAGCCATTTCATTTACAATCCACCTGCCTTGTGTGAAAGCTCTCGAGTGGTCCCACCTCCTCCCTTAACTCCTCCATTTCACTAGTGGTCCCTCTCTCCCTCTGCACACAGGGCTGTATGAGCGGATCTCATACCGCTTGATCTCCGCTTAAAGCGTCCCGGGACAGAGGCCAACTACCATATTGCCAAACATGCTCTACTGTACACACCAAGCATTCAGAGGCTGAACAAGTGAAATGATTATTCTGGAAATTTGAATTGAATTTTAGCAATAAACTACGAAGAATATTACACAGTACACCTTTAAATCACAGCACACTGGCAGACTTTGATTGACTGGATCTTTAATCCTGGTGAACAACACGTTTCACTAGCGCTTCATGAGGTTCACCCTTCACTCTCAGATCTGATGAAGCAGCATTGAACAGCCTTATTTGCCAGAATTAAAGATCCAGTAAATCAAAGTCTGCCAGTATGCTGTGATTCAAAGTGTAATATGTTTAGAAGTTTACTTTAAAAAAATCATGCTGCCCATTCACAAATGTTATCTTTTTCACAAAAACGTACTACCACCATCACATTCTAACAGAGACGGTTTAGGTAGGAGGAGACCGGTCAGTGCTGTGATTCGTAGCGCAAATATGGCGTCTACCCGCACATCTCCCGCCTTTCTGGTAACAAGAGCCAATGTGCCTGCTGAGCTGTGTTGCCATTGATCCAATCATCTGGCTGCATCGGCGCACACGAAATGTTGCGCATGCTCAGTTGTGAAAAGCTGTTGCTCTCGTGCCGTTATGGAACTACTGCGCCTGCGCTCTGTCAAAAAAAAACGTGAGAAAAGTGGCTTAACACATTGACTACCAAACCACGGGAAAACCCGTTTTTACTTCCCATGCGTTGGCTCCCAAAACGGGAAAAGTTTTTTTAGTGGATTCAGAATCTACACATTCTAATGCACATTCTGTGTGATTTTCGTAATTATGTGATGAACAGAACTCACATAGATCATGAAAACACCTACAGTCAAAACTCCTACAAAGTCATTATTTGGATATTTCATCTGTGCAACTTATCACAATGCAGTATTTTTGAGTGTTATTACAGGGAATGAAATCATGCACACCTCCTGTTCACGTCACATCAAGACATTCGGTGGCTGTTCGAAAATGACAAAAAATGGTGAAACTAGCTGGGAGTCCTGGGCTAACATTTCAAAAAACGCCTGGTAGTCAATGTGTTAAAAAGCTTTATTTTTTTTGCGCAAGCGAGCATCGCCTTTTATAGCACTTCTAGGAAGGCGGCAATGCGGGGCCTAGCAGCCTTTTTGCCTGTTGGTGGATTTCAAGGTGTTCGGATTGCAAGGTGGATGTCCTCTGCAGAGCAGACCTCCCGTAGAGAGAGTAGAGTAGTCTTTCTCATTCTCCTTCAGAGAACCGGGGACATATACAGTACATGTCCTATTGTTTCTAACGCCACAAAAAGAAGGCAGGAAGACTTAAAATGAAATAAAAAAATAGGGTGTGACATATCAAACAGCTTCCTTGGCGGAGGTCTGAACTCTCTGAGTGCATTCTAGTTACATTATATTTTCATGTTGTCCTCATTTCCCTGAGTGTCTCCATGGTCACAAACCGACAGAAAGACCCACTCATGAGTCACTGTCACACTCACTCACTCAGTCACTCACTCACTCACAGCATCTCCAGGGCTTGACATTAACTTTTTCGCTTGCCGGCCACTGTGGCTAGTGGTTCTTCCGAGTCACTAGCCATCCAGCTATTCTACTAGCCACTTTTTTTTTGTCATGAAGCTGTACATCTAACCTCAGAAAATTAGGTGCTTATAGCAAGAAGACAAGTGCAAGGGTTTCTACATGGAAATAAAACAAACAGCTTTTTCTTGAACTTAAAACAAACAATTGATACACAAGGTGCAAAGTGCAGAATATAGGCTTTTCTGATATGTCATACCATAGAATAAGCTACCTGCCAAATTGGCTAGTGACACTGAAATTGTTACCAGCCACAGCCAAGTTTTACCAGCATTTGGCCTGTTGGCAGGTGCCAGTGTCAAGCCCTGAGCATCTCACATGGTAGCAAAATCACACATACACACACACACACACACACACACACACACACACACACACACACACACACACACACACACACACACACACACACACACACACACACACACACACACGACATTTGTTCATTTTCATCCGTTCATTCATCTGTTCATTCATTCATTGATTCATTAATTTGTTCATTCATTAACCTCTTGCCAACATGTGTTTTCCATTCTTTGTGTCATGTGCTCTATGCGCTTAATTTGGATTGGTGCATGCCAGACCCAATCCA
>NC_085876.1:5519363-5539363 GCF_034702125.1 Engraulis encrasicolus
GAGAGAGAGAGAGAGAGAGAGAGAGAGAGAGAGAGAGAGAGAGAGCGAGAGTCTGTACCTGGCGACGTGTTTGAAGGCGTCCACTATGACGGGGGCATAGTCCTGTGTGAACTCGGGCCCCTTCCTTTTGCTGTTCTGGATCACATCATTGGCCAGGTAGATGAACGTCAGCTTACGGGGTACCTGGGCTAAAAACACACATGCGCGCACACACACACACACACACACCAAAGTTGGTTACCTCACATTCATACAGAACCTGACAGTTACCTGACACAACATATTAAGTCCATTTAGAGCAGTGCAACACAGCCCAAATTGAGCTAACACAGTCAATAAAAACATCACGCCGTAGTGATTGCGGTCACTGTGCATAGCTATGGTAACCCAATCGCTCCCAGGTGAAATGTGTTCAAACCTGTAAGTTATTACACAGCAGAGAACAGATCACTGTCTAGTTTAGCGGTATTGGTGGGCTTTATTACGGAGAAAATGTTATGTAATTCTTAGAAAAGCAGCAGAGAGAAACCTGCTTTTCCCATGTAGTCTAAATACAATTAACACACCGGTACACCCAGTCAGTACGATGGCAGAATTATTTTACCTCGCTAATACCAAACAACTACCTGCAAGAATAATTTGACAAAAAAAATTATGTTCAGTACAAACACTGTGGGTAATGAGTAATATGGCTCAAAAGTCCATGTTGTTGCCAACCATTTTAAGGGGAACTATTTTTAACTAAATAAGTGGTCTGTTTTGTCTGTGGCAAGTAGAGCCCATGAGACACAGTGAACACATTGCAGTCTCAGGAGGAAGATGTCACTAAAATACACACTCCTGGTGAGCCTGTTTTAAGGCATGGGGTCTGTAGGGGAACCCAGACTTCCGTTGGGAATCATCCTCTATGGTTTCTGTCACCTCCTCGCTTTCTCCATAGCAACAGGGCGTCTACTACCGGTCTTAAGCAAGTGTTTGCCCCCAATACTGCCTTTAAGGCCTGCCAGGCACACCATCTAAAAGGTGAAGGTTTAGGTTAAAGGTCAGGTTTAGGATCTGGGTAAAGCATTAGTTAGGATTTAAGTTTAACTTTAGGGTTTAGAATTAGTGAATGCCTTCCATGCACCTCTGTCTGGAAGGAACTGCTGGAGGCAACAAAAAAAACACCACAGCAAGAGCATCACATCTGGGATCGAGACTCCATCCAGACACCTTAAGTGAGAAGTCCAGCCAATTTCAACATGCAGTTGTATTGCTCACTCTAACCTTGCCTTGTCAGTGCTAAAGACACAACGTTTTGTTCAGCCCTTTGAAAATCCTGGATGTCCTAATGGGGACCTGGCTTGTTTACTTTTTTCTTTACTGTACGTCTTAAACTTCACAAAAAGTTATGCAACTCAGCGGACACTTTATGATAAAGCAATAGCTTAACTTACACAGGCAAAATAACATTCTAAATCCCTGTGACTCTGACTTTAGAACAATTACACAAACCTCCCTGCCCCAAATAGCCAATACGAAGAGACCAGCTCTTCTCAACAAAACAGGCTGCATCTCTTCATGTACTCACTTCATATGCCCAATCCATCATTCCCTGCATGCTGATCATGGTAAAGCTCATTCCTTAGACTGAGTGCTTCTGACTGATGGAGAGAAGCCACTCAGACACAAAGGCGATGTTTGTTTTCACCTTGAAAGGTCATCAGTGGACGTCATGTGTCTCATCCGTAGCAGAACATGCCCCAAGTCACCAGATGAAGACAGACAAGACATATGGTACACTGCACTCCGCTGCCCCACAGAGACCCAAAAGCCATTTACTAGCCTACTTTCTTCAGTCAAACCTTGGCTCAGACTGGATATTTACTTTATAACACATACTTGGTCATGTTACTAAATAATTGTGTTTCTTCCAATCGGGGAAGTGCATCAAAGCAATACAAAAATACTGGGCATTGTGGCGTTGGTGCTTCTCACATCTTCAATGCTCCTGAGTTCTATAGGACAGTTTTGAAGCACTGCCGTCTTGGGGGGCAGTACTTGTCAAAGATGCATAGGCCCAATACTCGTAAATTAATAAAGGTTTTATGTGGCATTGAGACTGTGTGCGTGCATACGTGTGCCATCGCTTCTGCTACACACGGAGGGACCAACCTGTGCATAAATAGAAAGCACCACACCACCAGCACACTATTGAAAATCGCATAATATTACTGATGATGTGAGTGCGTATGTGGACATGAACGTTCAAACGTGGTGCTGATAAGTGTTCAGATCCTTTGGGCACAAATCATTCGTAAATAATGTGCAGACTACATACACAGAATGCTGACAGAAGTGCAAGAGGAAGTGTGCCACTACAACCAGAAATGGCTAACAATGACCACAGTTAACAAGTAAGGAGGGAACATCCATCACTACTGACAAGTGAAAGTGCATTCTACAGCATTTACCAGCAGAAATGCAGTCAACATCTCCCCACACAGCACAGCAGGGTGGGTTGGGCAGCCTTGCCCTAATGGTTAGTTGGACAATGGCTCAGAGGGTTACAGGTTCGAATTAGGGATGCACCGATACCACTTTTTTGAAAACCGACACAAGTACGAGTACATTAATGTGTGTACTTGCCGATACCGAGTACCGATACCGATACCTTTTACCACCAAAATACAATGAAAATAAATGCATGGCCTTGTTTTTTCCACCTGTGATATTTTTATTGTCCATTTCCATGTAGATTTAAATGTTAGTAAATGTATGAGGTGGCACTTTTTTTCCATGCTGCTTTCAAGTCCACAGAAGGTGACATGATTTTGCATTGTTTTGCGTAATAGCAGTATCGTTCCTGGTATCGGCAAGTGCTTGTCGAGTACGAGTACAATGAACAGTATCGAGTGCCGATACCGATACCAGTATCGGTGCATCCCTGGTTCGAATCCAACCTAACCTTCAGAATTTAAGCTACACATTCACAAATGTATGCATGAATAAATGTGTCCCCCGGATACAAACTGAGTTGAAAAATGTGTATTATATGGATGCAGTGTTTCCCATACATTGAGGAAACTATGGCGGCCCGCCATAGTTTAAATTTGGCCGCCATAGTTTACGAAAATGTAAAAAAAATAAAAAAAAAAAAAAAATTTTTTTTTTTAACGATATCCGTTTTTGTTAAAAAACGATTTGAATTACGATTGAATTTCCTTCCTTCCTCCTCCTGGAGTAAATACATCCTATAGACTCTGTATTGGTTAGATAAGTAGTCCCACGGTAACACAGAATGAGGGGAAAGCATTAGGAAGTGACCGTAAGGGTATTAAGGGCCGTACACACACGTCGCTGCTAGTTACTCGCTCAGCGAATGAACTCAATAGAATGTCAATGGGTCCCAGCGAGACTCGCAGGAGAGTAGGCGAGTACTGTGCAAGCGATGCGATGTGGGCGGATTCCGAGTTGAAAATATTTTATCTTCGAGCGAGGCGAGTAAGCGAGTAACCAATTGGAATGCAGAGTTCGGTACTTCTCGGCTGTCCATTGGCAGTTAAAGCCGCGGGAACCTTCAGCGAACGTTCCATGAAAAGTGGCGAGTAGGCGAGCAAGCGAAATGCTAGCTTTGTGTGTGTACGCCGCTTTAGGGCCTACAGTTGATTCATGTGTGCATACGTGTAACATCGGGTGAGTAACAGAACATGTGCGCAACGATGCGTTATGACACGCCGATATGCGAGGATCTTCGTCCAAATCGCTAGTCGCATGCATCATCGCTAACTGCGTTTACATCGCGTGCCGCGTGTAAGGGAAATGTTAGTTGTTGACAACTTGACATGTATGGAATTCACTTCAATTTGTGCCGTTTCTTGCTTCAGTTGTGGACAAAACGATTGGCCAAACTCACAATAGAAAGCCTTTGCTGTGCTACTGTCCCAGAGAGCTGAAAAAAAAACCTTCATAGAAGAAGTGACACAACAGGGGTGTTAACCAATCCAATGAGTTCTCTCTCTCTCTCTCTCTCTCTCTCTCTCTCTCTCTCTCTCTCTCTCTCTCTCTCTCTCTCTCTCTCTCTCTCTCTCTCTCTCTCTCTCCTACTATTTACCCATAACAAATGGTGAATTTCAGAGCCCTTTTTAATTTGTAGCCTATACCACTGAAGGCATGATAATGCTTCATCATATTTTAGAAATAGGGCCTATGTGCCTTTTATACCAAATGTGTATCATTTTGAAATTGTTTCAGTTGTTTATGACTTGTGTATGACTGAAATTATATCTGCATACTATCAGTGCTGCATTGCTTTGTAAAGACAGAGATAGCCTTTGTAAAGGCTACTCAACACACTTTAAAAACACACTGAAAAGATACGGCCACTGTAGCCTACTAAAAACACTTTGTTCATAATAATGGTGATTAATAAATGGTGGTCTTAAATTTTCATACTGACATCCTTAAATTTGACTTGGTAGATCACGGCAGACCATCACTTCAAAAGTAGATCTTGGTTAAACAAAGGTTGGGCACCCCTGCTATAGAGAGAACCACAAGTGCTTGAAAGACAGGGATCAAACGCCTAGTCAAGTTGTTGTAGTTTACTTGGGTTTGGGAGCAATATAAAAAACCTTCAGAGAAGGGACAGTTGGGATGAGTTTACTAACACTCCCTAGGCTTTGTTTTACAGTTGTAATGAGTTTGGTGACAGACCTTCATTGCATCACAGCAGAGGAGACATCGGGCTGCATATAGAAATTAATGTGTAATGAATATGAATATAGACATAAATGTGTAATATGTTGTTCAGCCCTTTTAATGGGAGGAATTTGGAAAAAACTGGCCCTGTGACCAGCACCCCTCATGTAGAATGTGTACGCCTACAGATATGTGTGGGGGAAAAGGCATAGCCTACCCTCTAAGACCCTTTTTGTCTATGCGTTAACAATTTCACAGTGCTCTTAAATTCTTATCTCTGCTCCTATTTTGTTTTTATTATTGTTTCCCAGACCCCTGCATGAGGACGAATGGATTAAACTGTGTTGTAAACAGAAATTATTCACTGTACTGCATTTTTTGATAATGACAATGTACTACTATTATACAAGTCATGGGTAAAATCTTATGTAGCCTTATTTCTCAAAATATAAATGGCTGAAATATAGGCCCAGGCCTACAGTTTCTCCATGCGCAATGTCATACTGTAGTCATTGTTTTTGCCGTTTTGCATTTACGCTACAAGAATACACCCCCCCCCCCCCCCCCCCCCCCCCAAAAAGGCCCGTGTGAGAACACACACACACCCACCCCCCCCCCCCCCCCCCCCCCCCCGGACAAAATAAGCCCCGGCTGCCCCCATAGTTTCCAAAATTTCTGTGGGAAACACTGGGATGGCTTCTTTGTGGACATTTAAAACAGTAAAACATCAGTTAGTCTATATTCGTAAAACCATTATTGTAACCCAATGGCGTTCACTGCTTTTTTGTTTCAAAACAGGCCTTAGTGTGTTCTCAATATGGAACACACTATTGAATTCATGAAAAGTGTGCTAGACACTGCCCTGATAAAGCACAAATTATTATTCCATGCCAGTCCCTTTCCACAAAATAGTTCACTATTTGCTTTGACTTCTCTGTCACCATGTGACAATAACTGGTCACAGGAAGCATTGTTGCTGCAACAATGCTCATAATGTTTAGCCTGGCAGATAAAATATCCGGGCTCTCAACACCTTGCACCCAAATCAATTCTAATGATGTTAAATTATTCAGGTGATCATTCTGTTGGTCAAATACTATACATGTGTGGAAACTCAACTTATTGCCTGATGGTCAAATAGAGTGCATACAATTTTACAAATACAGTGAATTTGCATAAGATGTGAAAAACATCATGGTTAAGTGGCTGATGTAGCAGGCAACCAACCCTCTTTTGGTAATCACGCTTGAACTGTGGCTAACCTTGCACATACCAAATCACAACTTCAGCAACCTAGGCCTCCTATTTTCTTGCAAGAAAAGAGAATTATTCTATGGTGCTCCTCTCTTGGTCAATAGTTTTGGTTATAATCTTGTGTGCTTGTAAGGGGAAGAAACGCATGTGTAGAGACATCTAGGCTATACAGATAAGCCATAGATTATCTACTGAGGGCTACATTTGCTGCTGCTAACCACAGAAATGTAGCATGTGATACGACACACACCTGCATCCAGTAAAATGTCATGTGACTGCCTTACATCGCACTGCATTCAACTGACTCTCATTCAAAGTGACTTTTCAGAGTGAATTAACAACAGTGCTAGTCTCAGCCCCCTGGAGCAGTTTTGAGGAGGAACTCACAAAAATCACAAAAAAAGACTAATAATAAGAGTATAAAAACAGATGATGGCCTCATTGTCCCATCAAAACAAAGTCAGAACGTCTATTCTTCTGTTCTGGAGGTCAACCGACTATTACTTGAACATGTAGGGATGCACCGATACCACTTTTTTGAAAACCGATACAAGTACGAGTACATTAATGTGTGTACTTGCCGATACTGAGTACCGATACCTTTTACCACCAAAATACAATGAAAATAAATGCATGGCCTTGTTTTTTTCCACCCGTGATATTTTTATTGTCCATTTCCATGTAGATTTAAATGTTAGTAAATGTATGAGGTGGCACTTTTTTCCATGCTGCTTTCAAGTCCACAGAAAGTGACAAGATTTTGCATTGTTTTGTGTAAGCTTAATAGCAGAATCGTTCCTGGTATCGGCATGTGCATGACGGGTACTAGTACGAGAATAATGAGCAGCATCGGGTGCCGGTATCGGTGCATCCCTATGAACATGTCTTTGAGCTTGCTTTCTAAAAATAGAGCTCTGGAGAATGTGAATGGAATGACACATGCACATAACACAAAACAAAGAGCCCCAAAATTGCTTTGTGTTTTTTTCACATCAATGTCTTTGATATTGAGTTGACTAACTGAATAGGAATTTCTCACCATCCATCCCAGAAGTTTTCGACCAAGGCACAGAAGACATGACTGCATGGCGATATACAGTCCCAAGAAAAAGTTTGTACACCCTTTGAAATTTCTTACTTTTCAGTCAAAATAGATCATAAAACATGGTCTGATCTTCCCGGAAATCTCAAGAAGGAACAAACAGAGTCTGCTTTAACTAATTCCAAACAAACAATTACATGTTTTCATATTTTTATTGGCCATAAGGCTATAACATTCACAGGAGAGCAAGGCATAAGTAAGTACACCCTTGCATTAAATAGGTTTTAACCCTCAGTTAGTTGCAATATCCTCAACCAGACTTGTCCTGTAGTTGCAGATCAGATTAACAAAGCAATCTGGATGTATCTTGTCTCCCTCTTCTTTAGAGAACTGCCTCTCGTCATCAAGGTTTCTGGGATGTCTGGAGTGCATAGCTTTATTGACTTCATGCCATATAATCTCAATTGTTTTTAGTCAGGGCTTTGTCTGGGCTATTCCAGAATGTGTACTTCATTGTTATGAAGCCATTCTAATGTCGATTTGCTTCTTAAGTATGGGTTGTTGTCACATTTCAGCACCCATCCTCTTGTGTGTTGCAACTGTGTGACAGACTTCCTCACATTTTTTCTGTAAAATATCACAATAAACTTGAGTTCATTGCTCCACTGATAGTAGCAAACTTTCAAGGGCCTGAGGCAGCAAGGTAGCCGCATATAATGATGCTCCCGCCACCATACTCAGATGTGGAGATGTAACCAAGAAAAGCTAAAAATGGGGTTCATTCTGCCAATCTAAAATGATTGGGGTTTCTGTCCAAAAAAATATTGCTGCAACTTTGAGGTTTGCGAAAAAGCATTTATATGCTTCATAAAATTACTGCTAAATATTCAGTAGACCAACGTTGAAACTAAAGTTGAATTTTTCAGGGGAACACATAGTATCATGTTTGGAGGAGAACTGGAGAACCACACCTTCACCAAAACATCATCTCCACTTTTCAGTATGGTGGCGGCAGCATCATTATATGCGGCTACCTTGGTGCCTCAGGCCCTTGTCAGTTAGCTATTATCAGTGGAACAATGAACTCAGAAGTTTATTGAGATATTTTACAGAAAGAATGTGAGGTAGTCTGTCACACAGTTGAGGCACACAAGAGGATGGGTGCTGAAATGGGACAACTACCCATATTTTAGAGGCAATTGACATTCAAATTGCTTCATAAGAATGAAATACACATTCTGGAATAGCCCAGTCAAAGCTCTGACAAAAACATTTCAGATGATATGGCATGAAGTCAAGAAAGCTATTCACTAAAGATATCCCAGAAACCTTGCTGAAGAAGGGCAGTTTTCTAAAGAAGAGGGAGACAAGATACATCCAGATTGTTTTGTTAATCTGATCTGCAACTACAGGAAACATCTGGTTGAGGTTATTGCGACTAACTTAAGGTTAAAACCTATTGAATGCAAGGGTGTACTTACTTATGCCTTGCTGTCCTGTGAATGTTTACATCTTATGGCCAATGAAAATATGAAAACTTGTAAATGTTTGGGTTGAATTAGTTAAAGCAGACTCTGGTTGTTCCTTCTTGTGATTTCTGGAAAGATCAGACTATGTTTTATGACCAATTTTGACAGAAATGTAAGAAATGTCAAAGGGTGTACAAACTTTTTCCTGGGACTGTAGAGTAAATGACTGAATGCATGTCTGCACACACCCAAAAAATGCAAATATGTGATAAGCCACTGGTCAGGTACATAAACTAACACTGACATGACGTCAATGGACAGGCGTACAGCACAGGTGGAAACACTGCAACAAGCTGTTGCAATGAATTACAAAAAACACAAAGTAAAACTGTGGTAGGCTTTAATGGACTCACTGCGTAAAGATTTATCACCGAATGAGAAAGACTAAATTAAATTGTACACAATTTGCTATGGGCATCACAGAAAAACTAAATAGACCACCACAAAAAGGTGAAACCATTGGCGTCTATCCTTGCTTTTAGTTTTCCCAGGATCTTGATCACATCCTGTTAACAATAACATTCCATTCTTGTTGTAGGCAGAGCAAGGTGCTACTGGAGAGCGCAAGAGTGCTTTTGTGTTTGTCAGACGTTAGAAATTGAAATGGGGACACTAGCCATGTCTCTGTATCATCACGGTCGGTATAAGTCAATGCCATGATACCTTTAGAAAATGGTTACCTTGACGATGGTTCCCGCCATCAATCTTTGCACTCAATCATTTTTAGAACAACAAAGCAGTGACCACACATTGCATTACCCAAACATTGGTCATCTATTTTAAACAGACAACTAAGGTGATATCTGCGCTACATCGGGTGTATAAAATATATTTCACAGGAGGTGGGTTGGGCTCAGAAGTCCCCTGTAAAACACGATTAGGTGATGTTAGCCACATTCGTAGCCACAGCCTTATTCATGTTTTAATCAATGCATGTAACCCTATCAAATGCAATAAGTCTGTCAATGGGATACCAGAGAGAAAACAGGCCTAGACATAGTAGAAGCGCTGGTCATTTTCATCTGCAAAACGTTTCACCACGAGAGTTCAGAGGTCAAGATTTTGCATGCACCTCACAAACGTGTTCCCCGCGTTAGCCTGCTGACAGTAATTCCACAGACCTGAAACGGCTACTCCATTTGTCCTAACGATCCACACAATAACAACCCACGATTGTTTAATCAAACATGTCCGATTCTCTTTGCAAACAAGAGAGGAGTGGTTAGGCTCTGCTACAAACCTTTACGAACGAATCCACGCAAGTTGGGGGAACATTAGCAAGCTAGCAGTTGGTTGTTCTCGACTAGCTCTACAATGCCATTTACCATGCATTAAACAAATACTGACAAACCGCAATATACTAATAACTTTACCAAGCCAACTTACCCTTTTTAAGTTCGTTGTACCAAACACTGACGATAGCTTTCGAGTGCTTCCTGTGATGGATTAACCATAGAGACAGTGTCTGGACGCTTTGCTGGGAGTTGCTGAGCTCGGAGAGTTTCTTCTCTAGAGCCGCTTCTGAAAACACCGACATTTTAAAAACTTATCGAGCGCGTGCAGAAAGGCTTCTGTGGGAAGAATCGGTCTTCCTGCCCACGAAAGCTCCCTGCTAAAGCAAACCCCACAGGATTTCTGCACAGAAACACAAGAAAAAGCTAGCTAACTAGCTTGTTAGCTGTGCTAACTAAAGTGCTCTGTTGTTGCCCGACTCCCCTTGTTTACAGATCTGGGAAGGTTGGCAACGGATCTTCCTCCTCGCTGTGTTGTGCTCCGTGTTGTGATTGGCCGTGAGGATGCTAGTGAGAGTGGTAACCGCCCCATTACCCCTGATGCAGTAGCCTACCTCTTATCTACGGAGGTAGGCTTGTAGTAGAATTCTACTTCAAAGGATTTGCAAGATTTTGAATATGATCAGCGATGTGACCAGGATAAGACAATTGTTTGGTCTTATCTAGGCCTATAAAAACCCCGATCCAAATGTAAACTTATGAGGTATTTATAACAGACATGCATCAGTTGATCCACAGTGCACATCATGCACAGGAGTAGCCTACTAATTAAGGGCTGTGAACAATTTATAAACGTTGCATTAACTTCATAAACGTGTGCAATATACTGTAAACAACGAACTTCACATAGCCTACTGTATTACAGAGCTTGCAAGACTAGCTTTTAATAAATGCATTTAGTGTTTTGTTGGTCGGTGAATAACACAGTGCCGCTGGGAGGTGTCTTGGAAGTCAAAGTAGTTCACCTTTAAAGTGGATGCAATGGTCCTGCCCTGGCACTCAAGTAGCTGGCACATGAGAGAGAGAGAGAGAGAGAGAGAGAGAGAGAGAGAGAGAGAGAGAGAGAGAGAGAGAGAGAGAGAGAGAGTTTCAGTCTGTCATGTAGTACAGTTCAGATCAGATCCACATGTTTTGTAGGCTACCACCTTGATTGGGTCACTCATATCTCACGCAACTAGGGCCGGATTAAGACGGCCTAGGCAAATTTCGGGACAAATTTACATAGACAGTATCTTGATTTTTATCTTGGAGGATAATGTGTCTACCAACTGTTCTCAATATGACATGATTTTTTCAATAGGCCTATTGCATTCTGTCAAAATTTAGCATTTTTTCCCCCTTTTTGACAGTCAGGGGCCCCCTGGCAGTTGGGGCCCCCTAGGCTGCAGCCATAGCATGTGTATTAATCCGGCCCTGCACATAACATGGGCTATGCAAATAGGCCCTAGCTAAATACTAATTCTAGTAGTTAACCAGAAATAGTTAATTGGGTTTAATTGACACTCAGACACTAGAGCAGTGGTTCTCAACCTTTTTTTGAACAAACACCCCCTTGACCTCATCCTAAGCCTCCCAACGCCCCCTTTGACCTCATGATAAGGCTGTCGACACCCCCCTTAGTATTAAAAAAGTAAATGGACTAATGCCCCCAATGACTACTAGTCACTGCCCCCTCTCAACTGTATCCTTCTCAATGCCCCCCTGGGGCTCCTCAACGCTCCTGTAGCGCCCCAGTTGAGAAACACTACCCTAGAGAAAGAAGAGACCTCTGAATATCTGACACACAGAAGTGAGGTGATGGCATAGCTTGCAGCGTCGCACAAGCAGACTGGAACACAGCTTCTTTTCTCAAGGCATCAGACGAATCAACACATTGAAGAAAACTATGAACATTTCAAGAACATTCCATGAACATTACTTTTACCATACCACTTGGACTTTACTCTTTGCACCTTGCATACAGCCAGCATCTACACTTCCTCACATTACCTGTATAACCACTGATATATATATTCATGTATCAGTATGTTAGTTTCAACTGCACATTGTGTGTGTATGTGTGTGTGGTTACTGTCAATGCCTTAATTGTTGACCTATGTTTAGTTTAACTGCACAATAGAGACTGGTCAAACACAATTTCAAACTTCTGTGCTAACCCTGTTACATAGATTTTTGACAATAAAGAACACTTGACTTGACTTGACTTGACAGCTCTGCAGCACTGCAGAGGTTCCGTAACCCAAGGGCTAGGGTCATCCACTCACCATGTATTTCTCAGAGAAGCCACAGAGTGTACGAGGCTCGATCTTGTTTCCATTCAGGATGAGACGGAACATTTGTTTTGAACCTGCAGTGGTATTTTATAACACAGGGAACTCCGATTAATAACAAGAGTCAGGATTTAAAGAAAGGCGGTATGTGTAGTGGTGTGATGTGTAGAGTAGAGAAGAGTGATCATGTATAAATCCTGAGAGATGTCAAGTAGTACTGTACATACATACATACAAACGTTTGTAGGTACAGAATACATTACACACAAGACATTACACACATCATTCCACATATATTAACCATATATAACTCACTCTTATTATATACATTCAGCCCAAGGCAGATCTCACTTCCTCTCTCTCTCTCTCCCTCACTCACCTCATTGGTTACAGTTTCTAGAGTAGTGAGGGGTTAGGTGCCTTGTTAGGTGCCTTGTTCAAAGGCACCTCAGCCATGGAGGGAGTGGAAGGATGGGATTCAAACCTGCAACCCTCTAATCGTTTCCTGGTGAACCAGTAGCCTGGGTTTGTGTAGCCCAGCCCCCTGGGCGTCAACACATAGCTTCTGGTTCACCAGGAAACTCTAATCGCCCATCTCCTTAACCATTAGGCCACGGCCACCTATTTGGATGTACAAGTCTAGTTCTGCTCAGGATTGTGCTATGACACCTCTGAAACAGTCATAGATATAAAACATTGGATGCCGCATTGACCACCCCTCTATTTTGGAACGAACGGCTCAGACAGATTGACACAATGTTTGGCGGGTATAATCAGAGACGTTCTAAAGCTGGGGTGTCAAACTCATTCGACTTCAGGGGCCACATACAGCGTATTTGATCTCAAGTCTGCCAGACCAGACAGGATTGCAAAATATCACATTCCACATATTGGAATCACTTCGCTAGTCCATCATCTGGAGGTGAATGACAGTGGGTATATCAGGAGCATTTACTGTAAATGGCGACCATAAAAGATGAAATCTCAGACAACAACAGTGCATTTTGTTATGGGCTGGTGTCTTGAGATTTACGGTACTTTTCATTATGACATCCTTTTGTTTTTGTCTCTACAAGTTTGGGGCCGCAAAACCTACATTTTTGACACCCCTGTTCTAAAGGGAGAACTCAAAAAATCTTTGTTATAATGTTGTCATCGATCTGTGACAAGGAACACATTATCCTGTAGGTGGCAGTACAATCCCATCTGTGAAATACACAGCATATCACACCAAGACAGCAGTGCACAAGGTTGGCCCACACGAAAAGGCTGAGTGCGACATCTAGTGGTCTATATCTGTGTGAAGCAGCTACATTAGGAATGATGTTACTGACATTTGTTTGACATTTGACATGTTAGTGACATTTGTGTCACTAGGCGAGCTTGTCTAGTTTACTACCCATGATCAAGAGTCAAACAAGGGTCAGAGGATGGCGTCAGACTTGCAGCCCAAAGCTTGCCGGTTCGACCCCCGACCCACCAGGTTGGTGGGGGGAGTAACTAACCAGTGCTCTCCCCCACTCTTCTCCATGACTGAGGTACCCTGAGCATGGTACCGTCCCGCCGCACTGCCCCCTTTCACGGGGTGATGCATAAATGCAAATTTATTGTGTGCAGTGTGCAGTGAACACTGCACTGTGGAGTGCTGTGTCACAATGACAATGGCAGTTGGGTTTTCACTTTCACTTCACTCACCAGCCTTCTGTGCAACGAGGCGGATGTAGATCTGGTTGAGGGGCCCCCTGTGGCACAGGTGTGTGTACTTGTAGAAACGGTACTCTTCGTTCTCGTAGTCGATGACCAGACGTCTGCGGAAAGCCCCCGACCACAGGAGACAAACAGCCATCCCAAAGCCGAACACCAGGAAGTTGCTGTACGAGGTGTTGGAGGACTGAAACACCAGGAACATAAAGATTACTTCACAATACATTATTACAGGGCCGCTGACAGCTTTGGGTGGGCCCAGGACAAAGTCATCTGAAAGGTCCTTACTCTCTCAATACAGAAAATGTAGTAGGGACCCAATTCTATGTAGTAGTGGAGAAGGGGAAAATAGGTGAAACGCAATAGTTGTTTCAGACAACAATGGCCACTTACATGGACTCACTTGTTGACATTAATTCTGCAATTTCAGCGGTAGGCCCAATTTTCAAATATGTGAGTGGTTAAAGTAGCATCTCATTAAAAATGCCAGACATGTGATTTTCCCAATCACATGCAATAGACATGCAATAGCTCCAGATGGATGTTGGTGGAGCAAGGTGCAATCCATTCATCAGGCAACAGCCATGGCTATGAGAGCATGACTTAAAATGTAAACATCGTCTTTCTTGTAAAGGCTCTGGGTCCCATGAAACGATTCAAGGATAGGAGTTACAAGGAGTTTTGTCACATGTGCAGAATAACAAAGTAAAACATCCAGTGGCCCCCGGGCCTGAATTTCCCTGCCTATGTAATTACCACAACCCTAACCTCCGTAACAGTTAACCAGTCTACTCACCGGCTTGTAAACGGATATCAGCATGGTGGAAGCAGATGCCAGCAGCAGCAATGCTCCTTTCACCAAGTTCTCATGAAAATATTCATACACGAATACTGAAAGCACAAAAATTCACGATAACACACTTAGGTATATATTGTATATACATGATATATTTCACAAACTCAAAAGAGACATCATGATTAAAGGACCATCGTGTACAAATTATGATGTATACTGTACCATTGTTCAATTTAACAAAAGGGTAGGAAGGGTTTTTCAAGATCTTCTCAGTAAGGACTTGATTGGTAGCAAAGACTCTGTCCCTGCACCTCTCGAAGAATGCCTCAGTCATCCTCCTGGGATGAGAGACTTACTTCCCCCTATTACTCAACCTACAGCATAAAACATGAATAAGGCATTACAGAATAATAGGTTTGTTTGTAAGTGAGGGACATAGTAGATATGGCATGGTGTCAATAGTTTTATTCAAGATCAGGAGTTTGACCACTTATTCAGGCCTTGGTGACATGTATGAGGATATATATTTTTACTCGTTTACATATTTTGATCCCGTTTACAAGGCTTGTGGAACATGGCTTACATGTACACAAAAGGCCCAAATGGATGTGTCTACAAAAGTATCCATACACATGTAAACAGGGTCTTACAATCTGTGAAAGTGCAAGACATATATTATTGCATATAGAATATATGTTTATTATAATGCATAGTCTATTGTAGGACTTCATATGTCCATCAACTGAAGGATACATCAGTATATATTAATGGCATCATAACTAACAAATAACATCATGTCATAATAATAATAGTGTGCTGGATTGCAGTCTCCCTTACACATTACCAGACTTATTTTTTTGTTACTATTTTGTTATTGTTTTAATTTACTCACAGTGTTGCTCAAGTAGGCCTACACTGAGCAGAACATGTCAAATCAAAGCCATGCACTCAGAGAAATAGAATTCAAATAGTTACTAAAATGATACATTCCAGGTTGGCATGGTAACCTGGAGAATGTTGAGGGAGAATGGAGGGTCCAGAGAGCCTGGATGTCATATTATGAAAGAGTGGCGCGAGCGCGCGCGAGAGAGAGAGAGAGAGAGAGAGATAGAGAGAGAGAGAGAGAGAGAGAGAGAGAGAGAGAGAGAGAGAGAGAGAGAGAGAGAGAGAGAGAGCAGGCGAGCCAGTAGTAATGGGGCTGAAAGGGAGTGTAACGCAGAATTGCAAATTCACCAATATTTCCAAAAGTTCCGGGTTGTGGATTTTCACAATTTTGACCTGCCCCACCCGAACCTGCAATATTTACAATAAACTGCTACCCAACCCACTGGTGGCCATGGGTCATTGGTTCCCAACCCCTGATTTATAACAAAAATGTCTGTACTGCACCCGTGTGGTACTAACTAGTACCGACACATTCAAGACGGTCCATCCTTGATTCTGCTTAAAGGGTTAGTTAGATCAATGTTTCACCCTGTAGGATCACACTATTCTTCCTGTGTTGAGTGTTTAAATAGATAGTTAAAAGATAGTTTAACCCTTTAAATAGGCTATAGTATCAAATGGCCTTATGTGTATGTTTTAATGATTCATATCATTATTCATTGTGGTTATGAACCATCTTGCATTTCAGTTGTTCTGTACATGCTACTTGATTGTGTTAAGGAAAATTGCATTGTGTATTGTTGCCATTTTGCTGCATTCTGTACTATATGCACTAGCCGGGTGCACAGGTCCTTTATGGTTAACTGAACAGAGGAGTAGGACTAGTCAGTGCTGGCTATATGAGCATTAAACTGACAATGACATCTAATATCTGCAAAGAAATGATTGTGAGTCACATGTACAACAGTAATTGCTGCTATAATTTTTAATGGCTCATTGTAATTGTCAGTTGATGGCATAAGAGTGGAGAAGGAGTGGAGTATGATGTTTTAATATCTACGGCATTGATAATAATCCAACAGCACATGACAGAAATTGATTGAAAAGCCCTTTCAAGAAATTTGAAGGCAGACATACAGTAATAGATTTTTTGTTTATATTCCATCACCTGAGTGAAATTTGGTTCTTACGATTCAAACATACATAAGGAAAATGACAGTCAATGAAAACGCGCACGCACGCACGCACGCACACACACCATTAAAAATACCAAACAAACAGAAGTCCATGTTGTGTGTGTTTTTTTCCTTATTTTAATGTAAAGCATACAGCAGTGAAGAGGAATACAATTCCAGTTCGTTTGGATGCAAATGTACAGTGCAAACAGAACTACAAAGGCCAAAGCTGCACCCTACCCTAAACACTTCAGTCCACTACAGAGGCTCACCTACAGCTGTTAGTTAATTACAAACACAAACAAAAAAATAGAGAAATCAGGGAGGGCATTTCAAGAACACGGTTAAGTGATAAATCAGGCCAAGTTAACCTACAGGAAGTGGTAAACCTGCTAATAGAGCGCCCACGAGTGTCATTTAGTTAAGAAAATGAGGACTCCAGGCTCCTCTATTAGATGATTTGCCACTACCTCAAGGTCAACTTCACCTGGTTTACTACTGAGCCTCTTGGAATACCCCCAGTTCTATAAGACAAGGTTGCAGAACATAACACAAGTGAATTAAGTCATGGGGAAAGGAGAAGGGGAGCTGTGGAGGGGTGTGTGGAGGTGTCTTTCTTTGTCAGGAGTCTTTCAGCAACAGCAGCGTTTTGTACACACCAGTACAACATGCAGGTTAGTTTACAAGAGCCAGTTTATCCACACCCTCCCATCTCTCTTTTTTAAACCTTTATTTTACTTATTTATTTTTTCAACCAACATATTGTCTTTTTAACTGCTTATCCTTCATTCAGAAATGCACATTCAAGTCAAGCATTGCAGCATGTGTCAACTGTCTCTTTTACTCTCGTAATTTAGAATAATTATTTTAAAAGAAAAAAACACGACTTCAGCTGTTCAGTGCAGCTGTAATACGACATACTACTTTCTGTATGGAGTTCAATTCTGATTAGCAAACAAAAATATTTTACACCTGTAGCTGTATGACGCTGCATTATTATTACAATGATGCATTTTCACATGAAATATAATATTCCCTTTTAAAGGTACGAGACAAGAATTAAACCTGGATAAAATGCCTCAAACTGCACTATACACAGGTATGCACACACTTTCACATCAACGTCTTATTGTTTGCAGAGAATTACTTTTGATGGTTCAATTATATGTCAAATTATTCAATGTCAATCACAGTTTGAAAACCTCACAAAGTTGGACAGTTGCTTATATTAGAGAGAGAGAGAGAGAGAGAGAGAGAGAGAGAGAGAGAGAGAGAGAGAGAGAGAGAGAGAGAGAGAGAGAGAGAGAGAGAGAATAGCGGAGGAGAGAGAAAGAGAGACAGGCGGCCAACTTATTCTCCAGCACTGTTACAGCCTTAACTATACAATCTTTGCAATAAATATCTTATAAATAATTACAACTACACACATCGAAGAAGAATCCCGAGTCGTTTTAAAAAGACTTCCTGTACATAACTATCAAATGCCTCGAAGCGCTTTGTTAAAAACAAAACAAAATAACAACATAGGAATACTTTAATACTTCCAACATTTCACATTAGTATCAATGAAAAAATAAACACAACACTAAGACCGCTACAATGTAAGAGACAGAGGTGTAAAGGAAAGCAAAAAAAATAGAATTGATGACCAGAGGGAGGGGTGGTGGATGCAGGATCCTTTTTTTGTGATTCTTGAAAAAGAAGAAACAAAACATCAAATAGTGAGCAGAAAAAAAAACAGATCAAGGGGTGTATTCCAAGAACATGATTAAGTGATAAACCTGGCCAAGTAAAGTAAACCTAATAACAGATAGCCAACAGGTGTCATTTTTTCCCCGTAAATAAACAAAATTGACACCAGGCTCTTCTATTAGATGATTTGCTACTAGCTTTGCTACTAGCTTTCCTTAACCTGGCTTACTCGTCAACCCGCTTCCTAGAACCCACCAAGTTCTGGTCAATGACCAGACCCTTAATCTTCTCTGTCACACACAGACGTGTGCTGGGGGTGCTAGTCAGTCAGTCAGTACACAGTTGCCTCACTCACCAGTCTGTGTAGATTAGATAAGTAGAAATATGAACGTCCGGTAGCTCTAAACTGTAACATTTGTCTTGAATGACTTGCTCTTCTCTGCATCTATTTTCTTTCGTTCAAGACATAGAGAGACTGATGATAAGGTGTTTGTTTATACATTGGTGTCAGAACATTCTGGAGTTATTTAGTTATTTCCCATGAAGCACTGGGGTTTTGAGGGGTTGCAAAAGGAAACCAGGCATGCAGAGAGAGAAAGAGAGAGAGAGAGAGAGAGAGAGAGAGAGAGAGAGAGAGAATGGGAGAAGAACATATTGTCAAAGTGTGCTGCGCTATCTACAGCTTTTTTGTAAGAAGAAGAAGAAGAAGCAGCAGAAGAAGAAGAAAAGGAGTGTCAGGCATATCTGTTCTCACATCTGTCAGTCTGTCTATCTGTCTGTCCTTGGATCCTTGGTCTGTTGGTCCTTAGATCTGTCTGTCCATCACCTCTGTCTAGCTGTCTTGCCTTCTACTTGAATCTTGCCGAGTTTTGCAGTCAGCATGCGCTGGTTGGTTTCCACTGAGTGCTTATTCTCTGGTGCACAAATGTTAAATATCACCTTTACTTTATTGCAGTGCATGGCACCTGCTTGTTACCAGGAGAGGCTGCTAGCTGGCTGGCTGGTGTGTGAATGTGTGTGTGTGTTCCTCTGGTGTCCCGAGGAGAGCTACTGCTTCCAGCATGCATTGCATTCCCTTCTGCACTGTCGCCAGAGGGGGGTCATAGGGCGTCGCCGTAGCAACGGTTATGTGAAGCGGAACTGTACAGAGCTGGGAAAGGCATGGTGCTGAGCTGCCAGACAGAGTTTCAATGGGAATAATAATTGTAAAAACTCAAACGTACATAATGGAACAGGAGCCACAAGCTATTTAAGTGGTTAAAGAAATAGTAGGATGTTTTTTTTTATTGTGGCCATCTCCTCCTCTACTCTGTCTACCTAGGACAGAGGCTCTCATTGGGTCAGACTGTCTGTCAGTTAATCTTCCTGCCAATCATGTCAACTCACCCTGACAACGGGGGAGGGGCAGTGGGGTGGGAAATGAAGGCAGAGAGGTGCAGGGGTTTTTCTTTGGAAAAAAACGTGTGAGGACAGAATAGAGAGAGAGAGAGAGAGAGAGAGAGAGAGAGAGAGAGAGAGAGAGAGAGAGAGAGAGAGAGAGAGAGAGAGAGAGAAAGACAGAAAGGTTTACAGGGAGAGAAGAAACAACAACCATTCACTTGATTTTGTACATCATCCCCCACCCTACCCTCCCTCCATCCCTCCATCCACAACACACCACATGCGCTTCTTCCCCTCCCGT
>NC_085876.1:5544363-5624363 GCF_034702125.1 Engraulis encrasicolus
ATACCTGTCAACCATCCCTAATTTCCCGGGAAACTCCCTAATTTTGACTCATTTCCCGATTTCTCCCCAATTTGAAACTTTTCCCGGAAATATCCCGGATTTTTCGCATTATCAAAAAACACCGTCGGTCCAGTATTAAGGCCTAGCCTATGGGCCACCTAAGTCACGCCCTCTTCTTCCTGGTTCATGGGGCAGAGGGAGTCAAAAAATAATTACTGGGCTTGAAATGAGTGGTTTTTCGACAACGATCCAAACCTTGGACCTCCACTTATGCACCACAAATCCACCACGACTCGCCTCGTTCACTTCCATTCAATTTTTTGCAACTTTCTGCCCCATGAACCAGGAAGTAGAGGGCGTGACTTAGGTGCCCCCATAGGCTACCCACGGTGACGGCCCTGTCCGACAAGCCACACCCCGTCTTGAAAAGAGAGTCAGAGGGTTTTGCTTGTCAAGCTACCTGCCAGAAGACTGTATGTCAGATGCCACCAAGAATTGAAGTTCCTTGAAAATACGAGCTGTCACCCTCGAGCTCCGTAGCGCTTGTGCGCCCACTCTTTTCCTCAGAAACGGTCAGTTCATACAACGCATAAAACAGCCTCGGAACAACGAATCATGCGATTAACCTAATCACAACCTGTACCAGCACGAAGTTTTGCACGAACAGACAACTTGTGCGACAAAACAACAAGAAGAAACTCATTGCGCTCATTTCATTGTTTTTTTTTTCATTGCATTGTTTCTCCACGCTGTAAAACGTGTGCTGAGGGATTTTAGACAGGATCTGTCATTGCACGCGCGCTGTTGTGAAAAGCAGAGTAGAACGCACCGTCCGATCCGTCTCTGTCATCCCGCTGACTGTCAAAATTTGGCCTTTAGGAAATTTCCCGGATTTTGGCTTAAAATATGGTAATTTTCCCGAATTTTGGGAGCTCAAAGTTGACAGGTATGGTCTAGATGATGACAGCAAGACTGGGTACTAAACTATCTTGAGTCAGTTTCAAAAAGCTTTTCACTGACACAAGACACAGAACATTCCTCCAGAGATGCCAATTACTTCTACAAACAGTCTGCAAGCAATTAGCTGCGTGTCCAAAATAAAGAGCACTGGTGATGGGTTGGCGTACGGTAGGCCTACAGCTGTGTGTTTGTTTAAAATGGCACCCTTGATGTCTGCAAATCCCTTCAGGTGACACAGCTTGTTAGACGGAATGACAAGTGATTGTAGAGCGCTTCCAAATTTGCCAATTTTGCTCGGCCTCACGTTGGCGGCACACTGTATGCAGCAGCATGGCATATGCTACATGGCATAGTAGCATATGGATTCAACTATGGATTTTATCGGGGGTGCTGTGGCGTAGCCAGCGCGCTAAGACACTGTACCATATGCGGGCAATATACAGGGTGATTTCCGGGTGACCTGTCTTCACTATCCTATTTGCCTTAAAGGCATAACCCCCCTCATATCACAAGAGACCAATTAAAACCCAAAGATTAACAATGGATTTTATCAAGTGGCTCAGACAAAATAAATTTGCAATCAACAGCCAAAAGATGTGCAAGATTTCAATAAAAATGGAATCAAAATGTTGCCAAAGCAGTGTTCTACACTGTCGGAATTAAGTTTGCAGAGGGGCTTCACTCCACTCTCCTGGTGCGCTGCCGATGATGACGGTACCAAAGACGATTGATAAGGAAGACGTCTATAAAGAGATTCTTCCAGAATCAATACATGACGTGAGGTTCTAAGCTGCCATCACATTGCTGCAAAGCCCCTTTAGGAGTCAAGTAGATGTTCAATTCCTGCCAGGGTCATTTGCATCCTTCCCCATCACTCTCTCTCACTATTCTATCATAAATAAAGGCACAAAAGTCGTAAAAAAATACCGTAAGACAATCTTTGAGGATACTTACGCAGGTGAAGAGCAGGGCGCCGAGCGAGGCGTAGACGATGTGGAGGATCCTGTGGCGGATGAAGATGCAGAGGATGGCGAAGAGCATCAGCACGATCAGACACACAAACAGCACGCCGCGGCATGAGGTGAAGTCATACTTGCTCTGTTGTGGAGAGAGAGAGAGAGAAGAGGAATAGACAGAGGGAGAGGAGGAGAGAGAGAGAGGAGGAATGGAAGGAGGGAGAGGAGGAGAGAGAGAGAGAGGAGGAATGGAAGGAGGGAGAGGAGGAGAGAGGGGGGACTTTACTTCAAAAGGCACTTTACTTCAAAAGACTGTACACATCTTTACTGATGTGATGTTATGCAATGTCGATGCTATGTCTGCAATGTCTTGCTTTGTTTTGATCAATTTATCTGTACTTTTTACATTAATTACTATCTGACACATGCTGAACCTGATTTATCGACAAATATCTCTATGGGACAATGAAAACTCTGATCTAATCTTATCTATTGTGTGCACAAACTCGTACTATCTTGTTTGTATGTATTTGTGTGAAAGTGCAAAGGAAAAGTATAAAGTAAATAAAAAGACCGTACACAAAGCTAAGTACAACAGTAGCGCCTCACTAGAATATATCAAGTAATAAGTAATTATTTATTTTTTAATTTATTTTACCTTTATTTAACCAGGGGAATAAATTCACATTGAGAATAAAATTCTCTTTTACAAGTGAGCCCTGGCCAAGGACTTGATAGTGAAAGTGATAGTGAAGGACTTGAAATGTTAGCTAGACACAGTGAGAACACTGGAATTTCAAAATGTGCCCTATCTCACAAGGGTGAAGAATGTTTAAAAACAAATTTTTGCATTCAAAATTTAATAACTTGTTCCATTTGTCATTTTCAACAACTCCACACAATTTCATCAAAATATCTGCATAACTTTTTGAGTTATCCTGCTGACAGACAAACAGACAAACCAACGCGACCGAAAATATAACCTCCCTAGCGGAGGTAACTGTTTCAATATCTAAAAGTAACTGCGATGGGAGCGGGAGACAGGGAGAGAGCATCAGACCTGCAGGGAGAAGACGACCACGGAGAAGCAGACGACCGCAGTGATGCCAACAGCCATGATCACAGAGTCGGTGTTATAGAAACTGGCAATCATGCCCACCATGTAGGACAGGCTCAGCGTCAGGATGGACTGGGGAAGAGAGAAGAAACAGGACCGTCATGACACATACACATAATGTCACATACACGTCATGGTGGAAAGGAGAAGAGAGAAGAAACGGGACAGTCAATACAAACAGTCAGTCAATACAGTCAGGGCTCTAAATTAACACCAGCTAACTGGTCAAATACTAATGAAATTTTAGTTTGGCTGGTAGAAAATACCAACCTACAAGCGTCTTTGACCCATTACAGAGTATGTGGTTGGCTAGTAAGACCATCATCTACTAGCCATTTTGGCGAGTGATGAAAAAAGTAAATTTAGAGCCCTGCATACATTACATACACACATGTACAGTATACAAGTAGGACAGGATCAGCGTCAAGATGGACTGGGGAAGAGAGAAGAACCCCACAATCATTACACATACAGTATACATTACATCAGGGAAGGCCTTACTATGAATACAAAGCTGGTTTTCCCCCTGCACTTAAGGCCTATATTGAAAGCAGCCACCTTTAAAACAGACCCTGTCTTCTCTATGTCCCCTGAAATATAACTTTTAATGTAATTTCTAAGATTCCTTAACAAAAACATGTCATATTTCATGCGAAGCTGCATAACATTCAAATTATATCGGGGGCCAGATAAAACGCCCTCAAGGCGCCCCAACCCCGCGTTTCATACACTAGTATACTGTAGATGTAGGACAGGCTAACACCAGGATAGACTGGGGAAGAGGGAAGAAACAGGACAGCCATCATCAATAGTTTCACAATCAACACATATACAAAGAACACATGAAGGGTTTATTTGCAAAACGGTGTATCTCCATTTTGTAGAATGTTGGGAAATTGACACTTTTGTATTGGGCATTCCATTGAATTGCATTGCAAAATGCATTTTATATAGGTTAAAAAAAGTATGTTCTCAAAATATTTGAATAGCAAGAATTCACACATAGGTGATAGGACCTCTGAACAGTCATTTCCAATAATAAAATGCAAAAGTCAAAAAATGGAGATACACTGTTTTGCAAATAAACCCTTCACATACAGTATCCTGTATGTATGTACGCAGGGGCTTAGTAAGTGCCCAGGGCTGTTCTAGTCCCAGCATACTGTATAAGCTTGCGCTGCATCACGCATTATGATACATCAGAAGCAACAAACCATTTCACACATGTTTTAATCCAGAAAGATTATTAGCCTCGACTCCAGACCAGAGCTGGAAAAGGGAGGAGGCGGAGGAGCGGGAAGAGTGGAGAGAAGGATGGAAGAGAACAAAGAGGAGGGAAAAGATAAACAGGAGGAAAGGAGGAGGAGAGGGGGAGGAAGAGGAGAAAGAGGAGCAAGATGATGAGGAGAGGAGAGGAACAAAGAGAAGGAAGAGGAGGCGGACGAAGATACAGAGGAGGAAAGGAGGAGGAAGAGAATGAGGAGAGGAGAGGAGGAAAGGAAGAGGAAGAGGAGGATGAGAGGAGGAGGATGAAGAAGGCGGTGGGTTACCAGGGCGATCAGGTTCCAGGGGTGCTTGCGGCGGAACTCTCCACAGCAGCTGAGCACGATGAGGGACACAAAGAAAATGGCGTAGGAGACGTAGTACGTCCAGGGGTTGCGGCGCACAAACATCTTGGCGTCCTGGTGGAAGGTGAAGACGGCCACGAAGGAGAAGGTCACCAGCAGCTGCACCGTCAGCACCAAGAAGACCTGCAGGAAACACAACACATTACATCACATTACATTATATGACACTATATCACATTACATTGCATTGCATTACATTACATTCAATCACATTACACTACATTACATCACATTACACTAGACTGTCAGAAATAAAGGTACAGAACTCATCACTGTGGCAGTACCTTCAAGGGGAGTACCATTGTGTCGCTTGATTGGTACCCCAAAAAAGTTCAGTTCCGTTCAGTTTCTTGCAATGTCGACCAATGTGCATCTGTCACCTCTTTTTTGAGGTACCACCCAAGCAACGCAATGGTACTCCCCTTGAGGGTACTACCACAGCGATGAGTTCTGTACCTTTATTTCTGAGAGTGTATATGGCATTACATTACATCACATCACATCACATCACATCACATCACATCACATCACATCACATTACACTGTCAGCACCATGAACACCTGGATGGAACAAATTACACTACATGCATTTTTTTCTCACAGAGTATTGACTACAGGGTTAGGAGCCTTGCTCAAGGGCACTTCAGTCATAGGATGGAGGTGTAGGGAGAGCTAAGGGTGGAACCCTCTAATCTTAAGACCATCACAGGGAAACTATTACAGACCTGGTCCTTGTCAAACACTAAAATATCCCCAAAAAAAGGCAGGACGCCAAGGCACTCTTCTTAGATAAAACCGCTTTATTATAAGGCTAGTTCATGTTAGAACTTAAATAATTAAAAATACTGCCACTGCCAACATGTTTCGGCCACTACAGGGCCTTCATCAGGGCACAAGGTGAATCGACCTGATGAAGGCCCTGTAGTGGCCGAAACATGTTGGCAGTGGCAGTATTTTTAATTATTTAAGTTCTAACATGAACTAGCCTTATAATAAAGCGGTTTTATCTAAGAAGAGTGCCTTGGCGTCCTGCCTTTTTTTGATATTTTCTACGTCTTGGCCAAAGAGCACCTTCAAACCACCACCAGTTTTACTACTTGAACGCCGCAGCCCTCCAGCCCTCTACCTTTTTACTAAAATATCCCCAACTGCCTACTGAATTTCAAAGAGCATCGAGTGACCTCTTCACAGCCAAGGCTATTGTCATTTCGTATTAATTTAGTCACTCACAATGGACTGGGTCATTGAGGGAGTGCAGTGAACAATGAGGGACATTCAATAGACACCCTAATGCACTTTGTGGAAAACACACTGCACACTAAGACAAAAGCTGTCGGACATGTATAGTATTGGAACCTGTAACATCTCAACTGTATTTCACTCAAGCCTAAAAAGAGAAAACTTTCTTCCTGAACCACATTATATGCTATAATTCAATGATCAACTCTCTCTGAGTGTACTATGCATGTACTGTGTACTGTGACATAGTACATGCAGACACGAGAGTAAGCCCTTGAAAAAAATGTGTCCTACTTCAAGGACTCATATGGCCATGTGCTCATATGGTGAAATCTGTATCTTCAGTCAACATACAATTGCAGAGGTTCTCAACCTTCTCCAACTTCGGGCCCAGTTGAAATGTTCACAAATACTCAGGGCACACCTCTGACCCAATAAGCAATAAAACAAAACAAAAAAATCAACAGCAACACACACATACATATGATTTCAATTTTTAAATAATTTCAAGGCCTTCTTGGAATATCTTAAGGACGCACCAGTGGGACCTGGTCCACAGTTTGAGAATCACTGCACTAGTGTCACAATCTCTTGTACCGTAATATAATGCCAAAATAGGTTCCCACAGTGTGAAAACAGATCCTGTGGTCGGCCTACTGGGTCATGTTCTTTCTAGACCCAGTGCCCTTGAGCCATTGTAATAAATCACCTAGGCCTACGTCAATTTTTGTGTGAGTAAATGTAGAAGTTTGGGTTGGGAGGGCGTAGCTTGTGCACAGGTAAGGGGTGCCTTAAAAGAAAAAAGAAAAAAAAACAGGTTAAGAAGAGTGCTCAAGAAAACACTCACCTTCCTGATGAAGGCCTGGCGGATGGACTTGTCCTCAAAGCCAGAGTTGGTGAACTCATCGTTGCCATAGTAGGAGGGAGGCCCATTCTCACCATGGTAACCAGGGCTGTCCATCATGGGGGCTGCGGGGATGGAAGAATTGTAGTGGAAAAGAAAGTTTAGAGGAGGAAAGATGATGTGAAAGGGTAAACTTATGAAAAAAGTGAAAGCAAATTGGGAAACTCCAACTCCCATTGTCATTGTGACACAGCACTCTACAGCACACAAGTGAACACTGCACACTGCACACAACGAAATTGCATTTATGCCTCACCCGTGCAAGGGGGCAGCCCTCAGTTGCGCCCCATGGGGAGCAGTGCGGTGGGACGGTACCATGCTCAGGGTATCTCAGTCATGGAGGAGGATGGGGGAGAGCACTGGTTGATTACTCCCCCCACCAACCTGGCGGGTCGGGAGTCGAACCGGCAACCTCTGGGATGCAAGTCTGACGCCCTAACCGCTCACCCATGACTGCCCTAAATGTGGGCCCTTATGGCTGTGTGTGTGTGTGTGTGTGTGTGTGTGTGTGTGTGTGTGTGTGTGTGTGTGTGTGTGTGTGTGTGTGTGTGTGTGTGTGTGTGTGTGTGTGTGTGTGTGTGTGTGTGTGTGTGTGTGTGTGTGTGTGTGTGTGTGTGTGTGTGTGTGTGTGTGTGTGTGTGTGTCAGGGATGGAAAAATAAACGTACAACAAAATGCAAATCTCAGCCAGCAAATGAAAAATAAACCAGCCGCATAGTAGCAAAGCAAGAACCCAAACAAACCAAAATCCTAACTCATAACTGTGACTATTATCTGTTCTCTCCTGAATTTTTATATGGTGTTATTTAAGTCATACATTCACAGATGAATAAATAAATGCTGATTATTGGTAGCCTGATAAACCAGACTAAATGTGGATGTCTAATTGTAGACTAAACATTTTGCCGTCCAGCGGGTGGCGCTGGTTCACCAGGCTAGATTATTGGATTACTGCACAACATGGGGCACACACTGGTTATGAATACCGATCCCCAATGCATTCCAAACAACCCAATTTGCCATCTGAGATTAAAGCAATTCATAGAGAAACCACATTATGAAGTGTTTACTTCTGCCTTCTTCCTCCTCTCTCCTTACATGACCCAGCCACATGCTGCAACTGCTCCTAGCTACTCCGCTGTCATGATGAGCTCCTAGCTTCCTGCAGCTTTTCTTAATTAGCCATACAAGGCTAACGTAGCATAGCGCCCTCACCAATCAGATGTGGTGGGGATGGAGCGATGCTACGTTAATATGCTAAGAACACCTGCAAAGCCTCAGGCTGAAAGTGCTAAATCTGGATTCACAGACTGTGAGACATTGTGGCAAAGAATTTGGAATTTATTAACAGCAAGTGACAAAGACCTACTATAATGTACTTATTAACTCATTATAATGATTCTATGTGTAGCTGTTTTGTTGGAGAAACATCACAATAAAACACAACCACCGTTCTATTGCAATTTTTATATCAGTATGTGAAAAAACACAATTTTCTTACAAATGCAATAGGAACTCAAGGTCTAGGCTTAGGTTCCTGAGCTGAGGTCCCACATTATAAACGGGGCTATTCTAAGCCCTGCATATGCCGATTGTCAAGGAATGGTGGAAGAAAAAGCCAAACAAGAGGAATGTTCCTGTAGTAATGGAAAGCTGTGGTTACGAGAGGGCCGTGGCAGTGACAGGACAGCCCCACGGTATTGCAGAGCTTAAGCCTATGACTGACACATTACATTAGGGCCAGGGTTGCCAGATAAGACTGATGACTTCCAGCCCACAAAATGCTCAAAAACCACCTGGAGGCACTAAATCAAGCACAATTTGAACACAATTCTATTGAGATTCTATAGCCATATATTTACAGAAAACACTGCCTTTTTTTAATCAGGTTGGAAGAAACCACCCAATCTGGTAACCCTGGTTGGAGCTGCTTCAGCCCCAGTGTCTGCCTGCCTCTTAAGGTGGAAAGACAAGCGTGCAAGTTTCCAAGCGGAGGGCCAGCAATCTCAGCTGTTTCCTTCGCATGCTAAATGACTGACAGTAAGTGACCTCGCAGCACTCTTCACAGAACGTTCAGGGGACCAGTGAAGTCGACAAAGGAGGAGGAACGAATCACTTGTCCCAGGCTCAGGGAGACAAGGGGCCCAGAAACTGGGTCCTCATCAGAGGCGATTCCTCTTTGAGTACAAGGGAGGCGCCGCCTCCTGTCCAAAATCACGGAGAATAGTAGCCTATGTAAACTAATGCTTTACACAACTTAATAACATTGCTATTTCAGACCCAGCTCCATAGAAAATGCATGTGCTCAACTTAGAGATGAAACCAATCTGTTATAAGATCCCGAGGCTCGCACAAGTTTTTTTTTCCGCTCATGACAACGCAAGCGAGTCGAGTCTCAATGGACTTCAATGGCATGTGGGATTGTACGATTTTTCAATGGCAAAATGCTAAACGGTCATTGGCTATTGCCGTGAAATTTTTTTGATTTTGAGACTGAGCCTCACTGGGAGTGAATGGAGAAGAGAGAGGAGGGCGAGGGACCGGAGACTGGAGCTCCGACTTGTGATTGGGTGAACCCCGTGTCAGTAGGCTACAGTAGTTGATTTCATTTCGAAATGCGGATATGTTATTAATTTGACTGAGAAGTTTCGTCGTGGTAACCAGTGGGGAAGCTATTCATTGCGGTGTACTCCAGTTTTGTGTACATATTCTTGTAAACCTAGTGACACTAGTGTTGCGAATAAAGTCTTAATAGTGGCATGTCCTTATCCTTTTTAATCTCCCAATTCAAAAGTTGAAGTTGCCTACTTTTCGTTAGGGCTAGCTTGCAAGAAAACTAGAGAGCTATGCAAAATGCCAAGCATTGTGGATTAAATTCTGGCGAATTCCAGTCGTCCTTATGAGGAGAAAATGAATATCAAGGAGCAGAGCAGAGCACTGCCTAATATTGACTTGGTGAAAAAGGTAGGGAAGAACAACCGTTTCTTTTGAGCTTTCGTGGTGTCTTATCAACTGGTTAACTGCCAAGTCCCGTCAGCGAGTTTGCGAAACATAGGACGATATTGCGCCCAACTGCGTTTGGCGTCTCCGATTGGCTACAACGGCTCCCTTGTTCCTCCCCTCTGATGGCTTTCGTTTGACAGCAAGAATTTCAACTCTTGCTCAAAGCAGGCTTGCAGAACATTCGTGTACAAATAATTTGGCTGATCTCTTGAAACAGACACTAAAAGTAGGGTAACAACAAACAAAAAGTAGGCTACCCAAACCAGTAGGCCTACACAAATGCCGTGTCGTATTTCATTTTAGCGTGGTTTGGCATATCTCTTGAAACAGATGTGCCAAGTCAAACAAATGTAGCCAAAGACTACCCAACGATGCAGTGAGCTCCAGTATTTGATTTCATTTTTATTTACATAGCCTAATAAATGAAAGCGTCAGCTAAATGCAATGTAATGTAGCCTAATCCTAACTGCATAAACTCCTGTGTTAAATGCCGTATCATGTCATTTTATTATGGTTTGGCTGATCTCTTGAAACAGATGACACTAAAAGCATAAACAAAAGCAGGCCTAGCCAACGATGCAATACAAATGACGTTTCTTACCATTTCATTTTATTCACATTATCCAAACCTCGAGGTGATCTGGTAATGAGTCCATGGCACATGTGGTAGCAAATGTCGGTAAATCCATCTGGTGGTCATATTAGGAACTGCATTCTGCACATCAATTCACCCCCACTTCTGTAGATCTAACATTAACACATGGGTACTTTGATAAGGTCTATAATGAAACACTGAAGTTGTGGTGATAGTTTTCTGTTGTCTAAGTACCTCAGTTTTAACCAACTTTGCCTGTGACCTGACCAAAAATAGGTGGTGTCATGATGACAGACAAGGCATATTGGATTGTAGAAAATTAAATAGTAGCCTATTTGGAACAAGGTATAAATCAGATTTCAAGGAGTGAAACTGCTACAATGGCAAATCAACACAATGATGAAAGACAATGCATATTGCATTAGAAAATGTATGATATTTGGAACAAGGTGTACATCAGCAAGTGAAGAGAAAATCCGAAGTGCTCAGGGAATGGTTCAGAAAATATCTTGAAGGTGCTCTTTGGTGTTGGGGAAAAAACAATATCTTGTCAAAAAAGGGAGTCCAAGGCACTCTTCTTGTGGAAAAATATTAAAAAGCCTTTATTGAATCATGGCTAATAAGTTTAAAAACATGGGAGCAGAGACCCACAGCTTTTTAATATTTTTCCACAAGAAGAGTGCCTTGGACTCCCTTTTTTGACAAGGTATAGGCCTAAATCAGATTTCAAATACTGAAACTGCTGCAGTGCCAAATAGACACCGGGAGGCAAGCAGGCAGAGAGCATAATGAGGACAGCACACTCAAATCACGCAGATCAAATCTAAGCATGCAAATGTAAAATCAAGCAGCACAGCAAAACAAACCATGATAAACAATGCAACATGATGCACAGCAACATGAGCCAGTGTGACAGCAAACCACACCAAAAATGTATGCAAAACAACGAAAATGTAAAATCACAAAATGTGGTCAGTTTAAAAACATGCAAACCAAGGAAAATGTAAAATCACAAAATGTGGTCAGTTTAAAAACATGCAAACCAAGGAAAATGTAAAATCACAAAATGTAGTTTGTTTAAATCCAATCCAATATGCATTGTCTTTCATCATTGTGTTGATGCCACTGTAGCAGCACCTTGATGAATTGATATGCAGAATGCAGTTCCTAATATGACCACCAGATGGATTTACCGACATAATAAATAGAAGGTTAATCCTACATTTGCTACCACATGTGCCATGGACTCGGTGGACAACTTACCAGATCACCTCGAGGTTTGGATAATGTGAATAAAATGAAATTGTAAGAAACGTCATTTGTATTGCATCGTTGGCTAGGCCTGCTTTTGTTTATGCTTAGAGTGTCATCTGTTTCAAGAGATGAGCCAAACCATAATAAAATGACATGATATAGCATTTGTATAAACACAGGAGTTTATGCAGGATTAGGCTACATTACATTACATTTAGTGACGCTTTCATTTACTAGGTTATGTAAATAAAAATGAAATCAAATACTGGAGCTCACTGCATCATTGGGTAGGCTATGGCTACGTTTGTTTGACTTGGCACATCTGTTTCAAGAGATAAGCCAGTGAGCAGTCCAATCCACACATTTATAATCTATTTCTCAATGGTGTAAACATTAGAGATAGAAAATGTAATAATAAATGGTTAAGACAGATGATACAAAAAACTGTTACTCCAAGGTGTAAAAGTTATTGGAATGGCTTATTTGATTATGTTAATTTGGATAAGATTTGGCCTGCCCTTGATAAATATGTACTAAATAACAAAATTAAGGAAGTCTCATTTAAAATATTACATTTAATTTACCCCACAAACACACTTTTGCAACGATTCAAAGTAGGTGTCCCAGATGTATGTGTTTTTTGTGGTGTTATGTCTGAATCTGTTTGTCATTTATTTTACGAGTGTTTTTACTCTAGATTTTTCTGGATTGAGGTTGAGCGTTTGTGTTGTGAGGTATGGTCCTGTCAGGTTTCTTTAAGTATGAAAGATATTTTACTTTTATTTGAAAGAGAGGATATTTGTGAACCATATGTTTTTATATTGAATTTGTTAATAGTCATGGGAAAATACCATATTCACAAATGTAAATGGGGAGGAAGAAACCCATCCTTTGTTTGTTTCAAGAAAGAACTGAAATTTTATTTTAAATCCCTTGAAGGACTGAACAGCAGAAAAGCTGAAAGAACTATTGCCTTAATGGCTATTTATGGCTTTTTTTCCTCTATTTATTAAGATGTGCACGATACCCCGCTTTTTCAATGTTTGTATATAATCTTTTCTTACAAAAAAAAAAAAAGAGAGATAAGCCAAACCACGCTAAAATGAAATACGACACGGCATTTGTGTAGGCCTACTGCATCGTAGGTAAATGGTTTGGGTAGCCTACTTTTTGTTTGTTGTTACCCTACTTTTAGTGTCTGTTTCAAGAGATCGGCCAAATTATTTGTACACGATTGTTCTGCAAGCCTGCTTTGAGCGAGAGTTGAAATTCTTGCTGTCAAATGAAAGCCATCAGAGGGGAGGAACAAGGGAGCCGTTGTAGCCAATCGGAGACGCCAAACGCGGTTGGGCGCAATATCGTCCTATGTTTCGCAAACTCGCGTCCCGTGAGTGGCGAGTCCTTGTTTCCTACTGTGTTGGCAATGTCTGGTAAATAATTAAAGATTTTGCGACCTCTAGTGGTAAGTTAAGCCGTGCACCCAGTAATGAACAAAGACAACGAAGGCAAACTAAATCACATCATTATGTGGCGGAGGTAGGCCTAATGATAATAATAATAATAATAAAAACATTTCCCTATGAATAGGCTACAAAGGGGATAATGATTAATGGTTAACAAATTTGTTTCAACAAGAGTCCTTTAGTGTGTGAGGCCATATGTGGCTCAGGACCAATGTAAGATGTGTGTCAAAATCCCCCCCCCCCCTTTATTTTTGCGTTCTGGACATATTGTAATTGAACAGCCTCCCCTGTTTGACAGACTACCAGCCGCCACTGGTCCTCATTGCATAGTATGTACTGGGTTTAGGGCCCTATCAGATGACTTTGTCCTGGGCCTGGCCAAAGCTGTCAGTACTCTTAACCGAGGATTCAGGGGACACTCACTCCGTCATAAGTACCGCTATATGTGTTGATATGTTTCATGATCGCTATACTAAATACTAAACATAATACATGTCTGAGAGAAAAGAAGTCCACACAATAAAAAAAACCCTCAGTGTGTCAATACACTAAAATGCTTGAGGATGTTTTTCAGCGTGTGGACATCAGTTTTGCACTTTTTAAAATGCTCTTTATTTGTTCTGTACCCCTGTGCATGCATCTATTGACCAAAAGAATAAATCAGTCAAATAAATAACTGAATGATCTTGTTGCAAATGACAAGTATGATGCTGTATGTATGCTGCCTTTTACTTGGCACCAGTTCACTATTCGCTGTATGTTTGTCTGGCTGTGTGTATTTGCGTGCATGTGTGCGTGCGTAGGTGTTAATTTGTGTGTGTGTGTGTGTGTGTGTGTGTGTGTGTGTGTGTGTGTGTGTGTGTGTGTGTGTGTGTGTGTGTGTGTGTGTGTGTGTGTATCTACAGTATAGTGGCACTTCAGTTTACCCCTTAGGGGAGTATTACATTTAATCCCATCCATTCCCTATGATTTTATATTTTTAGCTTCAGTGAATCTAAGCTATAATGAACACTTGAATAACAATCCAGACCGAGAGGGTGAACAACACAGAATAATAAGCATACTGTTGTCGTCGCTGACCTGTCCTGCTGTTATTGACACCATAAGACTTGTAGTGAAGGGATGTAAAGTTGCCTCACTGTGACTCAAACTCAGGACTTAGTATGGGGGCTCCAAACTGGGATTCTGACCACTAACCTAAAGATCACACTTACAGCCCTACTAATGGTCACTCCATCACAAGCCTACATGGTGAATCACCCATTATTTCTAACGTTGTTCATAGTATATCTCCTTGATGGAAACTTAGATCTGATACCTTTAAAACCAAACTGCTTCTTCCTATTCATATCACAACACACACATATGCACCCAAACACCCTGCATGCACACACATGCACAAGTTTAAGGATAGATGAAAATGTATGTCAGTGAAAGTATCGGAAAAGATGAAGAGCTGAGTTTGTGCTGTGGCCACATATGGCAACACTGAAAACTTAAGTTATGCGAATTGCACCTGATACCGCACCTCCACTTCAGAGAAAAAAACACATTTCAGAGAAGAATTCAGCGTCAAATATGGATCAACTGAGGACTGCTCAAAAGCATGAAGATAAAAGGCAGTACAAAAGGCATAAGCATAAAAGGCAGTACATAAATTCAACAGAACGCCGAACCTCTATTCCTTTACATAGCACTACTACCAATATTCATGCTGTATTTCTATGACGTAGTAACTAACAGAGTAGTCTAACACAGTGGTTCCCAACCTTTTTCTTAAGGGACCCATGTTTTTACTATTGTAAGCTTTGGTGACCCAACCACGCGAGCGCCCGCACGAGACGGAGTCACAAGATGCCCTCCGTTTCCTGCGAAAACTTATTTTAGTTATTTTATTCCTCAATTCGTCTTTGGTCAAATATAGAATAAATGTTTAATGTAGCACTTACAATTTGTTGTGTCTATGCATTTATTAGTTAAATGCTTTGTCTTTTATTCAACATGGGCTATATATATATTTGAAACGAAACCCCTTAAAATGAAGAGGGCTCCGCGACCCCCTGTGGATCTTTGGCGACCCATAAGGGGGGTCCCGACCCATAGGTTGGGAACCACTGGTCTAACACATCGTCCTAAAGGATGTTCATGTCCTGTTCATGTAGCTTAACAGAATGTCTTGTGAAACCTTCTCTTCCTCTTAAAATTAAATTGTGTAATTTGAAACAGATAGAAGCTAATTGAAAGAAGGAGAAGAAAATTAAAGTATGAATGAGCAACTGTTCACAAACAAAACGTTCAGAGCAAAATAATAAGTCAAGCTTCCAAGGCAGGGGTCTCCAACCTTTCTTCCTCTAATGGCTACCTTGACATGAAGGTCTTTGCCAAAAGATATGCTAATATTATCCAAAAAGTAATTTATGTCCATTGAATGTGATATACTTTACCATACAGAGCAGTTAAGACAACATTCTTCTAAAAAAACGTCATCAAAATGGTTATTTTCATTGGACATTCTGGTCTAACATGAATTAGCCAGTCGAAACCAATGATCAACCTGACTGAACAATTGAACGCAGCAAATGTGAAAACATAGGCTCTAATGTAATAAAAGAGGGGCATACTGTAAAACCTTTCCCCCACCATGTTCCTGTGTGAATTGTGCCGTCTCTAGGCTCTCTATGTGTGTTCAGCTGCCTGTTGGAGACCCCTGTCTCCAGGTAACCACTTGGACTGGGCCCAATGACATATGGGGATGATGTGCCCCCTTTGAACTGACAATGCACCGGTGAACATAATGAGCAATGCTGCTAAGCAACGCTAAAAATCAAAACTGTAATTACATACCATAAAGAATATCAGTCGATTGACAGAAAAATGTTCTTAGCGATCATTTCATTTTTAAAAGCATGGGGCTGGTCATGAATGGTGTTGCTTGGCAACGCTGTTAAAAAAAAGGCCAGTGCATTGTCATCTTTGGGGGTGGCCCAATGCTGAGAAACTCAAATTGAAGAGAAGGGAGGGGGTTAAGGCCAGGGAGAGACTCACCGTCACCATCAGGGGGTCCAAGTTTCGCTGGGAGAACGAAGACATAACACTCTTTCTATTAAGACCATTCGTTGGTTCCTCTCAACTCCTCACAACTCTAACATACAGTACTGTATCAATCAGGATTAGTCACTAAAATAAACACCTATTTGTAATTCAGTACATCCCACCACCCCATCAGAAGAATCAATCCCAGGTTCAGAGAGTAGAAACCCAGCTTTGATCCAACCAGCTCTAAATCAGCTGATCACAATGAACACTCAAGTTACTCAACTGAAGTCACCCATGTTAGAAAGAAAGCTGTGGCAGGGTCTGTTTTCATTGCTGGATTTCTGGATTTCTGACACCCCATTCCCGAAATAAGACAAGGCACTGACTCACCATTGGAATCGGGCCCCCACGCCACCCTAGGAAAAGCTGGGCACTCACCGTTTGGATCGGGGCCAAAGCCGGGCTGCTGTGGGCCGGGTGCGTACCCGGGTCCTGGGTAGGGCATCTGTGGGTAAGGCATCTGTGGGTAGGCTCCACCCTGGGGGAAGCCCGGTTGCGGGTATCCCTGCTGGGGGAAGCCCTGTTGGGGGAAGCCTCCCTGGGGAGGGAACCCAGGGGCTCCGGGACCCCCCATGTAGTTGGGCGGCGGCGGGCCAAAGCCTGGCGGGTTGGGCGGGCCGTACATGTTGTTGTGCAGGGGGTTGCACTCCCCCATGCCTGGGTAGCCACTTTTGTCCTGGGACATCGCTGCCACACTCTCTCACAGAGGCCCTGAAGGATGAAAAGAGAGACGGAAGAGACAGAGAAGAAGAGAGGGAGGGACCGACGGGGAGGAGGGGAAAGAGGAATGGAGAGAGAGAAGGAGAAAGGGAGGAAGAGAGAGAGACAGAGGGGAGGATGTGGAGTGGGAAGGACAAAAAATGAAGCAGGGAAGGTTAGAGAGAGGCAAAGGAAGTGAGGGAGAGAGAGAGAGGGAAATGTGAGAGTAGGAAGGAGGAAAAAAGAGAGGAAAACAGCCATGGATGAAGATTTAATAACTTACTTTTTTTTTAAGAATCATTGACGCTATCTTCCATTACATTTGCAACCATCATTTTAACTGCCTGCTCTTGTTCATCGTTGTTGAAGGAGAAGATCTCTCAATCATACATTAAGAACCATGTGGCTTTTCTAAACAAGTTCACACAACAAATCCGCCAGCCGAGAGAAACAAGATAGATAGATAGATAGATAGAGAGAGAGAGAGAGAGAGAGAGAGAGAGAGAGAGAGAGAGAGAGAGAGAGAGAGAGAGAGAGAGAGAGAGAGAGAGAGAGAGAGAGAGAGAGAGAGAGAGAGCAAACGGAAGGGTGAACAGAACAGCATGGCAGCAGACCCAAATGCATCTGATGAGTCATAGCTGAGATGTCTGGCCGTGGGGGGCTGTGTGTGTGTGTGTGTGTGTGTGTGTGTGTGTGTGTGTGTGTGTGTGTGTGTGTGTGTGTGTGTGTGTGTGTGTGTGTGTGTGTGTGTGTGTGTGTGTGTGTGTCCATATGTCCCAGGAGGACAGCAGGTCTGCAAACCAACACTGTGACACACACACAGACACACAGACACATACACACACAGACACACACACACACACACACACAGACACACAGACACATACACACACAGACACACACACACACACACACCCATTTAGCCGTGAAATACTGCTAGATCATTGCTAGTCAGCAACAACAACACAGCTCTGCTTTTCCAAGTGTATCAGGGGTCACTGGACCAAGTTCAGCCCTTAGGACCTCTTAGGATAGCTGCACTGGGCGGATAGTACTGCCCTACAAAGGCAAAGTGCACTAACTACATATTTACACAAAATTGTGTTTAGGCTAAAAATGGTCACCACCATAAAAATTCTTTATGTCAAATGTGCAATATCCAATCAAACAGCAAAACTTTTAAGGCATTTTTCTCCATTTCAATGTTGGCGTAGTTACTGCACTTTGCCTTTGTAGGGCTGATATTAGTCCAGGAGGCTGTTTCATAGAAAAGTCCAGATTATAGATGCACGTTAAACTACGTCCTCCTTTTCTGTCCAGTTGCTTGTGGCATACAGTAGCCACGGAGGGTCACAAGGCAAATTGAAAAGTGTCGTTCATCCTTGTGACTTGATGATTCACCGTAGTCATTCAGGAAACATTCATTGTATGCTTGAAAAATGTATTACTTTCTCTTGCTTTAAAACTGATTATCACAAGGACCGAGCAGAGCCGAGGACAAGCCCTTGGCAGTACTGGGCTGGAATGAGACTGGGATCTAGCCTGGTGGGATATATAGAAGTCCAGACAAGCAGCAAGAGCAGCACTCAAGCATGTTGCTTTTCTTCTTCATTCACCTTAGAGGTGGGAAGCAGAAATCACCTGTCTTGTGTCTCAACCAAATATCAGATAAGACCCACCAGACAGATTACAATCACAACCCACACCATTTTCACAACCTTGCACAGTGCAGTTACTTATAGATCATGGGGGTCACAACAAGGGAAATTTAAGTCTCATTGATGACTCACCGAAACCATTTTGGTAATATGTATTTACGACTGTAAAAATAAAATACTTTATCTTGCTTTAACTCATTATCACATCCTTAAATAACAAGTCTTAGGAGGAGGTTTACTACCATTCTAAATGAAGGCGCAGAGACCAATTGAAGTGAAAGTGGAGAGACAGATGGCGTTTTCCTGTGACATTAATGGATTTAAAACATGTCCAACAGCACAGGCAGCAGCCACTGGCACTGCAGTGGCACCTCCAAACCAGCTCTGCCGTTCCAACACAGTACAAATGCAGTTTTCATTCAACAGTTAGAGTAGTCTTTCTCAACAGGGGCTCTACAGCCCCCCAGGGGCCTTGGGGAACCCTAGGCGGTCGTTGAGAAGGATTCAGCTGAGAGGGGGTGGTGCTTAGCTATCAGTGGGGGACATTAGTCCATTCTCTTTTTAATACTAAGGGGGTGTTGGCAGGCTTATAATGTGGTCAAGGGGGCGTTTGGAGACTTACAATGTGGTACAGGGGGCGTTTATTCAAAAGCAGTTGAGAACCACTGACTTAGACGGTACTCTGGCACCAACATACCCTATGAGATGTTAAATGGACTCTCTAAGTGTTGAATTATCACTGAAACATATACTGTGAGCCGGCTAATCAGCCAACGGGGGAGGGCGGGAGGCGTGCAGGTGAACATCAACAGTCCACCACTCCCATCAAAAATCTTTTTCCAAAGTCATTAAATATACATTAACAATCTGATAAAATAGGACGTGATTTTCAAATTTCAATGGCGTTCACCCCTCCCTCGGCTCTCCCTCCCACGTGTCTCTGGTCGGCAGTTTCAGATCCTCTGTACGAATGAAATTAGTATGAGGAGATGGTAAAACCAGGGTAGGTATTTCCTATAGCCATAACACATGGATTTATACATCATGTCCAAAACCACAAGGCAAGGGGCACTGACACTTGCCGTGTTTCCAAAACCACGACGCAAGAGTCACTTTTTAAGTGCTTGTATTGTGTCCAATACCCAGGCAAGCCAACAGGGAGGACAAAGGGGTCAGTCGTCCCGGGCCAAGGGAGAGAGGGGGCCCCGAATTGTGTTCTCATTACATTGTATGTATTGGATGGGGGGGCTTTTGAATTACTTTTTCCAAAATCTGTGAGCAGCCTTGCCAATACCACAAGGCAAGGGGGCACATTTACAGTGTCTGCCATATGAGCTGATAACTGGATGCTAATTGGAGGTTGCGTGTCGTAAATGACTTAAGAGGATTACATGTAAGGAGCATGGCACTGGGGAAGTACCGTGCTGTACAGCCAAACACACACAGTGCCCTATAACTTAGTTTCTAATTTCATCTTTTTATTTAAAGGAAACCAGAAATGACTGGATATCGTCAAACCAGATCACACTTCAGGGGATGCATGGCACTGTAGAATTGCCAGCAAGGGAAGCGACCTAGACACCAGACCCCCATTTGTTGAATAATAATGATAATAATGATAATAATAATAATACTAATAATGATATGCCACTTTCTCATACCCAGGCTTACCACAACTTGATGACATATCCCCATACAGCACCGTAACAAGGTTTTTTACAGGCTTACTAAAACGGGCAATGCATTTAGGATGTTTTTGGTCAGTCTTTCAATCATTTCTGCTCAATCATTTAAGGTTTCTGCTTCTTTTTTTTGTCCTGCTCGGCAACAAGCAATCAGCAAGAGAACATTCTTTTACGACTCACGAGAGCCTTTTGGTTCCCATGGCAACTAGGTCTCCTTTGACAAACCATCACTACTGGAGTCAGTGGTTGTCATGGAGGTCTATTTGGTTACAACAGCATGCAGAATTCACTAAGGCTTCACGTTTCAGGTGGCTATTTGATGTGAAGCGTTACTTAATACAGATCAACTCTATTCACACATCACAGATGTTTGGTGGTACAACCGTGTTTGTGGAAATGACAGGTTTAATCTTAAACGAAGGTAATGATGATGAGTAATCATGTTAAAATCTGTCAGGTCCCAAACTGTCCTGAAATTACACACTTAAGTTACATTAAACTTAGCTGACAGTTCTATACAGCTATTTTACCGGGTAGGCCTATTGGTTGGAACCTGGTGCAATGTGGGGTTAGGTGCCTTGCTCAAGGGCACTTTAGCCATTGATCGAGGAGGTGTAGGGAGAGGTCATGTGGGATTTGGACCTACAACCCCCAGATTGGATGACCAACAAACAGCCACTAGGCCATGGCTGCCCCACAGAAGGACATATGATATGGTGATAGGTGGGTGATGACACAGAAGGACTGAATGGAGATTATGTCAACATTATGTCAATTATGTAACAGTCAACATTTCTGGAGAGCCTGCTCTTTAACAGGGTAGATACTGCGGCACAAAAGGCCAGAGTCCTAGGCTGACAATCCCTAGCGTCTGCGCTTTCTTTCCTGTTCCCCTATCCGTACTGACTTTTCACTCTGACTATTATATACTGTATCTATTGTAGTCGGAATTTTTAGATCGGTTTCATTTTTTTTGCTTTATCATTTTCCTTTTTAGATGCTTTTTTCCTTCCCATTGTTATGTTTGATGGGGTGGGGCGGGGGGACAAAAAGTAAACTAGTTCTAAACATGGCAATGCCTGCCACTGGCCAAGCCATCACACTCTTATAATCACAGCTCTAAGTAATGTTAAATGTTAAATAGACTTCATCAAACCTGCTCAAAGCAGTGTGTCTGGAATGTGGTCCAAGAAAACTGTTTGTGTGTGTGTGTGTGTGTGTGTGTGTGTGTGTGTGTGTGTGTGTGTGTGTGTGTGTGTGTGTGTGTGTGTGTGTGTGTGTGTGTGTGTGTGTGTGTGTGTGTGTGTGTGTGTGTGTGTGTGTCCTTCCTGCAGTTCTCCAATTTCTCAAATAACTACTCCCATGATAAACAGTTAGGATCATCTCCTAAGGTGTATTGACTTAACACCTGCCAACTCAAACACATATGGTCCCATTTCATTCCCTCTGCATCATCTTGTAAGTACACATTTGCTCCGGTCTCCCCCATCTCCTTCTACAAACACGATCCCAGCACTAACCTCCAGGCTGACACTATTGGTGCTTACTGCCATCTAGTCCCATTTGCTCACTCTCACTCTGTCTATCCCTTACTAGCCTATATGTATACTGTATCTCTAAATATACAGTATATACACAGCATATCTCACTCTCCCTGCCATTCTCTCTGCCCCTTCCTCGCCCCTACCTCCCTCTCAAACACCCTCTCTCTCTCTCTCTCTCTCTCTCTCTCTCTCTCTCTCTCTCTCTCTCTCTCTCTCTCTCTCTCTCTCTCTCTCTCTCTCTCTCTCTCTCTCTCTCTCTCTCTCTCTCTCTCTCACATTGAATAACAGTAGAATTATGCAACTCTGTTCCATTTCCACTGGCCAGCCAATCCCCTAAGCCCTCATCCTATTTGTGCTTCCCTTAAGGAGACTATCTCAAAAACAATCACACACACACACACACACACACACACACACACACACACACACGTGCGCACGCACGCACACACACACACACACACACACACGGAAATGAATGAATGCATGAATGACTACAGTATTTACTTTGTAGCATGACTATGGGAAAAAACATATGAACAGAAAAACAGAGGAATGACATCATAGCCAATGGGGAGATACTACATAGTAAGTAGTAAGAATAACAGTGTTATTTTAACTGTTTGTCTGTATTAAAACAAATTACACTGCACTCACGATTAAAAGCTGAAATTGAAAAACAAAAAAACAAAAAACAGCGAAAGAAAAATGTCTGCACACTTAAATCCTTTTCTTTTGTTCTTTGAATGAAGTAAAAAAATAATTTAAGCCTGCAGGTACATCTCTCTTTCACAACTCCTAAATAGTTGAAATCAACTCCATCCAAAAATGTGTTCTCCTCTTTGATTCAACATTTTATAATGATCAACATCTGGATGATCAACATCATCAATCTGGAATTTGAAACAATATCAATCACTTGTGGCACACTAGTGGGGGGGGGTGGGGGGGGGTAATCGTCCTGTTGTAGAGTTGAAATTACGCTGGTCCTCTGAAAGATTTCACACACCACTGTTGGAGCAATTTGACTCTCCACAGTGTTGTAAATACTCTCTCTGGAGTTATATAAGTTTACTATGTAATACCAACTTTTTTTTAGCTGTGTGCAAACCGTAGAGTACATGTCTATTGGGGGGTGGGGGGATAGCCTGGGAGTGGCAGATATGATGTTAACCAACCCGTAGACCACGTTGTGTGCAAAGACTACGTGGGCCGTGTATAGACTCATGTGCACAAGATTTTTTTTTCCTTTTTCCATCCTTTTGGCTGGCTACTAGCGCCAGTTATAGACAACTACGTCACTGGTCACTAGGTTATCAACCTGTGCTGTCGTCTAGGCCTGCTCACTAAGCGCCACTCCTGTCAGTCTAACAGAAAACAAGTGCAAGGTAGGACACAAATGGCATAAAGCATCCGTTTCAGAAAATGAAAGTTCCAATCAGTCAATACACACACACACACACACACACACACACACACACACACACACACACACACACACACACACACACACACACACACACACACACACACACACACACACACACGCACACACACACAATGTGACATAAACAAGTGAAACAAGTTATACAGCTATTGGTATGATACAGATTTATCACACGTTGTTGTTCTTTCGTTTCACTGGTTTTCGTTTTAGACTTCAAGACCCACATCCTTCCTCTGCAGTCAGTGAGAGACTCTTGGAGGTCAACTAGAAGTTTGTCGAGATCATGGGAACCTGGAGGGGGTTGGCTCAGGTATTGCAATGATCTTGTCTGTCTATCCATCTGTCTACGTCTGGCTACGTCTGTCTGTCTGTCTATCCATCCATCTGTCCGCCTGTCCGTAATATTTTTCATAAGTTATGCAGATCAAAAGCCTGTCAAGACTCAGGCTAAAGCCATGCTACTGCAGACGTCTCTTTTTCCTGGAAGTCACGAGGCCCATTGATACCATCAGCCACTGCATGTGTACACAACAAACACACACTAACCACACACCACACACACTCATGTACACACACTTGCTCCCCCTGCTGCTGCTGCTGACCTATAACAGAATCAATACTAATCAGGTTATTTTAAACTGGTTTACATGGAACACAGTCAGAGAAGCATTGGGTTCTATTCTACAATCTATGATCGGGCAGCAGGGAGGAAGAGGGGAACTCACTCCACAGTTCTAGGGCCCGATGAAATCCAGTTCTTTTTTTCAAATTATTTTGGGTTTTTTCCTTCCAGATTTAGTTTTTTTGCCATTTCGGACTTTTGGAATTTCAAACTGCACCCACAGTGTAAAAAGTCAAGAGCAGACAGGAATTTTTTTTGGTTTTGTTTTTCAATATTAGCTCTTGACCAAACATAGCCATACAGAATACGCAGAGATAAATGATAAGTAATGAAAATGTATAGTTGAAAACCAGACGTTATCAGGGGGACATGTTGTCGCTCAACATGTCCAGGCCAGCCAATAGAATGCATGATGTGACAGGATAACACCGGAGTCAAAGTTCTCCAGATCACACACTAACCAAGTTTGCTTTTCAGGCAATCTGGGGAACTATATCAGAATGACCCCTGCCACTCTGTCATCAATCAGTAGACACAGGGTAACGATTGGTGACGTATTCAAGTGAACAGGTGAAGAATCACACAGTGACATAGACCTTGTTCAGTACATCTCAAGTGAACAAGTATTTTGCTTTCAGCCACACCAAGTCATAAAAAAGTAAAACACAGACAAAAATGCATGTCAATTTAACATCTTCTGGATTGTATTTGGTCCCAGAGAACTCTCTGCCTTGAGTTAACTTGCAGCAGTGTGTTACATAACTTACTTAGTTGCTTGTTGATTGTTGACCCATGACTCATAGCTAACCCCCAATTCTTTTATGCAGAAGTTTTTTCTTTTTTAAATCACAAATGTAATACTTCCTGCCATCTAATGAAGCTGTGATATAGTACAGCCGGTGTACCAAAATACCAATACAAGCACAGAAAGGACTACATAAAAGCAGTGGTGCATTATAGAAAAGGGGCAAGATAAGCATAAACACTGATAAGCATGAACATTGAAAATAAGTGTGACCATTTTAAGCTGTCCTCGCGTTATATTTAACATAACGTCAACTCTGGAGAACATCAGCACAATCATACTGTATATGTCCGCAAAACCCATCATTTTAGAAGCTGTCCATACCAAGCACAATACTCAATAACATTTAGACTGTCTGATGACAGAGGCAGCTCAGTAAACTGTCATTATATTATCTAGGTTATTTCCACGAATTGCCATTGGTGCCTGCGATGTTTAAGCCAGAGGGAGGACAGGTGGGTCTGGAAAACACTAGTGACCCACGTGTTGACCTTTCCCTTTCAGCTGGGGATGTTTGTGGCAGTGGGAGCGTGCTGTTGCATTCCTGCCATGTTAGCTGCTAGCCCCGGACTAGAGCATATCTACAAGCATGCACACATACACAGACACAAAGACACAGACACAAAGACACAGACACAGAGACACAGAGACACATGCACAAAGACACAGACAGACAGACAGACAGACAGACAGACACACACACACACACACCACTGGCCTACTGACCACTACAGTACAGTGCCCCGGACAGGCACACACACACACACACACACACACACACACACACACACACACACACACACACACACACACACACACACACACACACACACACACACACACACACACACACACACACTCACCAGAGCACTAACACATTCCCTATGGCACGGTACTCATAGCCAGAGTCAACAAGGACACACACACACACACACACACACACACACACACACACACACACACACACACACACACACACACACACACACACACACACACACACTCATTCACACACAGTCCTGGTCTCTCTGCGGATGGGAAATGGCTAAACCTGCTGATGCTGTGGCTGTACCCGATGGTTATCGAGGGGCCAGCGGACTAGACAATACTTTTGAAAACACAGCTTTACGTGAACACACACACACGCCCGCGCGCACATGCACATACACAGCCACGCACGAGCAGAAAGAGAAGAGAGGAGAAGAGAGAGAGAGAGAGAGAGAGAGAGAGAGAGAGAGAGAGAGAGAGAGAGGGAGAGAGAGAGAGAGTCCATCAGCAAAGAATGGGCCAGTGCAGTGCAGCTGGCTCAGGCTGATGTTTCCTCCTTTCCTCTCCTCTCCTCTCCTCTCCTCTCCCCCTCTCTCCCCCCTCCTCTCCTCTCCACTGACTAGGGGACACAGGAAACAGCAGAGGGACAGAGAGACTTTACTGGCAACACAAACTGCCTGCTGTCAGCATGTGCTAGCAAATCTCTCTCTCTCTCTCTCTCTCTCTCTCTCTCTCTGCTGCAGAATGGCCAATGGAGAAAAATAAACATGCCAATATCCTCTATTCATCCATGCAGTTTCAGACAGGCATGCACTTCCGCACACACCCACGTATGCAAAGGTGTAGGTTTGGCTTGAAAAGTCGTGGGTACATTTAAATGGCTAATTGTCTCGGAATGGTATTTTTGTTTTTTCTCAAAAGTGGTATAGACATATCCCCACCATCTACACCTTAAATTATGCCCATGCACATACGACACACATACACGTGTACTACACATGCACTTACACACACACACGTCATCCGATGAGGATAAATGAATAAAATAAAAGAAGCCCCGGTGCCCATGACACATATCTGACAGGTAAGCACTGCAGGCAGCTCGGCCAGAAACTGGGTCAAAGTTACGCAAACCCTCTGACTCAGTCAGACACAACATCACAGAGCCACAGGGAGGAAAATGTTACTATTACAAAACAAAACCAACACATGAAAACCAGCTATAGAATAAAGACCAAGGGAATTGAGCAGTATGTCAGTCAGTGAGTGAGCGAATGGAGGGAGAGTGAAAGAGAGATAGAGAGATGAAGAGAGAAAGAGGTTACATGAATTAATACAAAATAGAAAAAGGTCAAGGATTAAAAAGACACACACACACTACCTTCCTCACACACATAGTCACATGGGCGTGCGCGCACACGCACGCACACACACAAAAATTCACACGGAGGAGTTAGGGAGCGAGAGGCAGAGGGAGGGAGGTGTTGTCCGGGCAATTGGCGATGAAGTGAGAGAAATCCTCTTAAGGTAGCCGCTAAAGCCACTGACACCATCGCCAATCAGCCAACACAGGACCGGGTCGGTAGACGGACACCTGCAGTCATGGACAGCAGAAAAAATCCAATACAGTAGCATAGACTAAAAGGCTGATTTGCGGTTTTCCTTATCCTACGGACACGCAAGGATCCTTGCAGAGTTGCACAGGGCTCTTGTGTATGCCCGACAGACAGAAAAAACATCATGGCAGCCACTTGGTTGATTAAGTAATCATATTATATATATAGATTATATATAGGAGTTCCCAACCTATTCATGGCCCACAGTTTCAGAATCACTGCATTGTTTCAGTGTAGTATCTCCAAGTAAATGGAGACTCGTAAAATGGGCAATTTTCCCTTCCCTTACCAACCTACCATTCCCTTCACCTATCTCAAGTGTTTCACCTCCAAAAAGTTTAGCTCAAGTTGTAATCCGTTTTGTGTGAAGATAAAATAGCTTATTTGCAATGCAATAAGAATGATGGCAACATAATACGGACGCATGTTTAAACCATGTAGTATGCTTGTGTCGTTCATGCTGTTATGACCAAATTGTAAGGCATTAGTAAAGTATTGGACAGTAGTAATAGTAGGCCTAGTAGTAGTGCTGTAATGTACTGGTTACCTGTGTGTTTTTTCCTCTCTTAGGGGATTTGTGATCGTACTCGAGCCCTATCTTTTCAACACAGCACTGAGCACACTAAGGCTGTTTCATTTCACCTTTCACCATCCCATCCTCACTCCGATTCTATAGAGGCAGTTTGAGTGGATTTTAAGCACTTCCCCCTCGCACTCCAAAGAATTCGGGACATGCGACACAATAAACGTCGCCCATCATGGGCTGCAAGTGATGCTGTGTTGTGACAATGCCTTGGAGCAGCGGTGATGGAAAGTGAGCTGAAGACGTGAGGTAATGGAGCAGAATATCATCGCTGCCTGTTTCCGTCTCGTCTGGAGCGGAGCAGGACGACCCCTGGAGCTGCCATGAAGCTCCCACCGAAGAGACTAATACATTGTAAAATACAGTGTTACTTCAACACTCTGGGACCAAATACACTCTAGAAGATGTTACCGACTCTCTTAGTGTTGAAATAACACAGAATAATAAAAAAAAAAAACTATATTGAGTCTCTGCAACCATCACCGGCCACCGCAGCCATTGAGCCAGAGCACCAAGCCAGGGATGAGAGCATTCCAACGTGGCCCCTAGCCACAGACAACAAACTCACAAAGGCCAGTAACGGCAACAACAGGCTGAAGGACCGCTATAACATCTAGGCAGCACAACCTAGACCTACCCACCAGACACATATCCTGTTCCCATGTACTAGTTAGGTTGCACTGCAGCTTTACAGGTAGAATGTCAACATTAGCAAAAAACAACTAGCCTACTGCTCTAGTATTACACAGACAGGAAGGGACACCTGAATCAATGTTTCAATGACGTAATCAAAAACTGTTGAGGGCATAATCTATAATGTGTTTTGTCAGCTGAACTATTTTTCTTTTTAAAATGATACATCTCAAAAGAAGACCTAATACTTACATGTCAAGACCTACTAATGTCAAGTTATGCTGCCTCACGGTTGTAGCAGCTCAGCTCTCTGGCTTGTAAACAAACATGCCCTGCAAAGGCAATATTTTACTACACTGACAGAGAAACTGTTACAACAGTATTGCAACATTCAACAGTAATGATCATTGACTTGTTAGCAGCTACACAACAAAATCTTACTTAAGTAATCATAAATCATTAAAGGTCATAGGCCTACATATGTCACCTGAGATGAATAAAGACGTATCCTGAATTAGAATATGGCAACAGTAAAGCCAAACCAGAGGCTTGACACGCACACACACAACTTGATCTAGAAAACAACCAAACTATTGTTTATGTTTTGATCTTGGGTTATAGTTTGACAGTTCAGCTTTTTAAGACTGATGTGCATTATGCTAGTTGGCATCCATTACGAAAACAGAAAATGAAACCAGCATAATCTGCATTTATCTGTATAATCTGTGTTGCATATCAAACATACAGTAAATTTGGCCATTTCAGGAACAGATCTTGGTCCAAAAAGTCCAAATTCCAAAAACACAAAAAAACCTATAACCCATGCCTTCTATGGACTGTGAAAGTGTGAGTCATGAAGTCTCTGTAACTTCAACTAATTGAACTGCCAACTAATTACTGAACACCAGGCAGGAGGCTATAGTAGCAGGTGTCTCATATTTCTCTGAAAAAATGTTAAAGATCAAATTCCACTAAAATCAGTTTTCCTCACTCCTTATGAAAAATGGAGGGTCACCCCTAGTTACATAGACATGCCGTTACATAGACATGCTGTTATATAGACATGCCCCTAGTTACATAGTCACCCTCACAGGCTGCGTACTTTTGACATTTTACATTGTGGACATTTTACATTATGTACAATTTCCATAAACAGAGCAGAGCCAGGAGCGAATCAGGAAGAGCCTATAGACTTTACATCACTTCGAAGGTATTGCCCACTTGGGTTTACGCCTGCCCATAGATGGGCTGTTTTTCAAAAAACATGTTGAGTAATTTTTTTTCCACAAGTTTTCAAAACAAGTGCCGGCTGGTGGCACGAAACCAATGCATAATGCATTCAATAATAATAGTGAACACAGCCATGTTGGTGAAATAACGATGCAAGTAGATCTTTAACTTTTTGGAAAACATGATTTCTAGAAGTCAACTCAGTAAACAGATACAGAAACGTGTAGACATGGCTTGACATAAATGTTTTGCTCATCGGCCTCTGTGGCCAGTGGCTTCCATGTGTCAGTAGACATTCGGCCTTTCTAGCCAATCTGCTCACAATTAGACCTATCTTTTTAACATGATACCTTGTGCTGAAGCTCAGAAGATGACGTGCCGATTCAGGAAGATAATTACAATTGTAACTTCTTACAAAAAAATAAATCCGACAAATATAAGCTGAATGTGCTATTTGAGTGCTACCATGATATGTCACACCCAAAAGTAAGCTACAGTAGGCCTACATATCAGAGTGGCAGGCCCACTGATTATCATCGTTGTTTACCAATTAGCAGCACTGTCGTGAGGGAAGCACCTATTCTCCTGAAACACCTTCGCTAGCTCCATGGCCCCACACGGACCTGAAGGAATTAATCACATGTCATGTATGACTGGCACAGTGTCTATAAATACAAACTCTGTGTTCTTGCTCTCTTTGTCAGTCTGCTCGCTCTCGCTCTCTCTCTCTGTTCACCTGCTTGCCCTGCACTACACATTTCAGCCCAGATTTGGGTCAGTGAGATCAGTGGGCCAGGCCAAATGAGAGGAGCTGGCACTGGGCACATGATAGGCTACCAAACAACCTAACCTTAATCCCTGTCAACTGCTTTTACTTTACTGGTGAGTCACAGTGAGCGAGTAAGTGACATAACCTCTTGCCTCCACTAAACCTACACTCTCTGTTTTTTCTCTCTCTCTCTCTCTCTCTCTCTGCCCATGTATGTCAGTGAAGTTTACAAAGCAAAATGATGAAGGGCATGCTGCCCAAAACGTCACATTAAAATAAGAGAAACGGGAGCCTTGGTGTGCGGAGTTTATTTTCATTTTCCATGTCTCTCTGGATGCCCCATCTCTCTGTGTCTGTACAATTCTGTCTGTCTGTGTCTGTCTGTCTGTCTGTCACTCGGCTCGTGTCTCCTGTCTGTGTGATAGTTTACAGGAAAGTGGGGTGCTATTAAAAGGCTGGAGTGAAGCTCCGCTCTTCATTTCCATAGCTGCCGCGCTGATGGAGTAATCCCTGGACCAACGACAGCCTCATCGGGCCGGTGTGTGTGTGTGTGTGTGTGTGTGTGTGTGTGTGTGAGAGAGAGAGAGAGAGAGAGAGAGAGAGACACACACAGTTCGAGCTAGAGACTGTGAGCGTATTTTAGTGAGTGAGGGCAAGAGAGAATTCCATCATGCCTGTGTGTGTGTATGTGTGTGTGTGTAGTGTGTGTGTGAGAGAGGGAGAGAGAAAGACAGAGAGAGATAGAAATAGAGTGCTAGAACTCCAGACCCAGAGAGGAACTCTGGACATTGTACGCATGTGAGACAACCGGCTTGCCGTAGCCTTCCTAACCTACCTACCTCCACTCTCTCCATTTACTGCTCCACACGGGCCAGTCTGCACACTGTGCTAGACGTCTAGGCCTACCACTCAGAACGATCAACCACAAGACTATTCTTCTTTACCACAGAATATAATTTGTTACAATATGGCAGCAAAATATGGGTGAATGTGCCTGCAAGCCTTGTTGGGGAAAGTTATTTAGGCTACTGTAAAATCAATCCACTCTATGAAGCAATTTACCCTATTCGTATTACAAAGTACAATTGAAATTGAAAAGCCAGGGATATCAAAACATGTGCCTTCTTGCTTAAGCTTATGCAGTTGAATGTTTCCATGTCCATGGAAGCGCACAATAACAACATTCAGCCGCCTGTGTACGGTATGCACCGCACCGGCATACTGTACCGTGCTGTACTGTGATTTCTCCTTCTCTGGTCTTGGGTTTTGAAGGTTTTAGACCAGAGTATGTGATTACGTTAATACCATGTGAAAATGCTAGAAGGACTGCTCTTTACAGTAACCAAGTGAAATATTTATTGGTGGTCGCCTGAAAGTGTGTGCCTTCACAATAGCCAGCATGACAGAGAAGGAGAAGTGTGTTGGCTTATAGCTGGTTCTTAATTATGTAGAAAAGGGATGTCAACATAAAAAAGGTATTTAAACCAAACAAAATAGGGTAGATGTTTGTAATAGTCAAACAGTCTGGTTGTGACAGTAGTAATAAAGGTAGCGCTAACCCTGTTTTTTCCCCATACAGCGAGCACAGAAGCTGTCTCAGCAGGCCAACTGCGATTTCATGACATGAGGCATATGACAAAGTGAAAATGAAAGAAGCATAAGATAATACACTGCCCTTGTTTACAGTATAATCTGTGGCAGTAGGACACACACACACACACACACACACCATGCTAGATTAATGTGTCTGCCTGATCCTTGGTTATTGACGATAACAATATTTTGAAAGATCACAATAATTTTCAGGGGTCCTCCTATCGCCTATCACATATATTGAATGTCAGCACAAGGACTATGAATGTAAAACTGGTGTAGGCTAATTATGGGGGAGGCTAATTGCATGGTAGGCTATCTGGTCTGCACGTGATACTTGCTGCTTTTCCTGTACCACCATGATTCAGCACAGCAGTTTGGCAACAGAGCCCAAATACGCAGTCTCATGTAAGGGCTCGCTTTTGTTGGTCTGTGCATCAAACACAAAAGGTATGTACAGGGATGCATAAAGGGGAATCTGAAGGAACTGCAGACAACAGACATGGTTTCCCTAGGCGAATGCACTCTTGGAGGCGTGCCCATGCTGAGCTAGTAAAGTGGAAAGCCGGGGGGAGCGAGAAGGCAGGCGGGCGGGCAGGCAAGCAGCGCTGGCTTCATTAATACCAATTGACGATTAAACCGCAAGGAAGAGGAATTGCCGTACGCCAGCACTGCCCATAGCTAAGCAAGATGTAAAAGTCCGGACACCCTGATGACACCACATGGGGCCGCGCGTTAACGGGAACGCATTTTAAAACAGGACAGTAGACCTATATCAAATGAGGCCCGCGCAGCCGAACAATGCAGACTTTACAACGGACATTCCTGTTATGGGGACTTGCAGACAAGAACAAAGTGGCGGATATGGATCTGAAATAGTCAAAAATGCAACTTCAGTAACCTGTGCGTACGCGCTGATATGATACCCACTACCCACAGTAACTACGATCAGCGCACGAGCAATAAACCTGTCTCCAAACACTCAGTTAAAAGACTAACAAGTAACTAGCCCAACACTGGCAAAAGTGAAACTCGCGTATCAAGTGTATCATTTTAAAGATGTTTTGTCAGTGGTTTATTGTAGCCTGCGTGTAAACACACACAGGACGCCCGCGGTATTGCCATTCAGACACCATAGGCCTACACCTACTGGTATGTTTTATTTATAGACAACATTGCATTTATTCTCTCAAACGAATGACGTAAACCACTAGGCTACTGTAAATAATACCGCACAAGTAGGCTACTATATTCCTGTAGGCCCACGTATCCGTCCAACTGAGGCACCTGCTCATTGCGTTGCTCCCCTTGTGTTATAAATATTCCGTGCGTAATTTCTTTATGGGGTAAATAATGTGTTGGATCACGACACATGACGACCCAAAAGATCTGCCTTTCTAACCCAATATACCGCTACGTGATCTAGGTCAATCCTTATGATGTACACGTACAACTAACGATGCTGGAGATTGTGTAATCTTCGAGCTATACAGCCCATCCATTCTGTCACATGAAATTACACGGTCGTTGGCCGCGTTGTGTTTTGTAATTGCACGACTCAACCGGCTACTGACGAAACCACACCATTTGACGCATCATCTAAGGTGCGTTTCATGGCTACTTTGGCAAGTGGTGGCCCACGCCGATTCACAGACATATGCACATGCATTTTGCGTTTAGCCACCTTATCTACAAGAGCTGCGGGTTGACGGTTAGCTGCGTTGGTGTTCGCGTCGCGAGCTAGCAGGCTGGTGCTACCTAACCACTGACCTAAGCACTGGCAATCGTGTCTCGTGCCAGGGATGGCCACAATTAAACGATGGATGCGCAATACTCAAGTCTTACCGTGAATCGGTGTCTCGACGTCCACACAAGTTAAACGGAAAGATATTTCTCCCAAATTAATTGAATGTAGAGCGCTCCTCCGCGTTGTTTGTTTATCGGGCGTCAGTTGAGTCGAGTCAGGTTCACCAGTTGGATATGCGCGTTCGTCGCAGAGGCTTGCTGATGGCGCTGGCGCTACTACCCCCCCTAGCAACTCTGTCAGAGACCCAAAGCGTGACGTCACTCTCATTGGTGTCATATGATGTTCTTTCTGGGAAACTACCAAAGCACTATTCCCTGATAAGTGTTGCTGATGAAACTGAAAATGTTAAGTAAATGCATCGTTTCCAGAATAGAGATGTAATGCGCAGTGTATTGTTTCTTTAGTTAGCTGGTTACCGGTTCAAAGCTCTCCACACAGTACACTTCAACATAGTTAATTTATTCTGAGCATGGGTGTATTACTTAGTAATAAAAAAAAACTGCATGGTTTAAGGGCAATATATTTCAAAACAAAATATTGCTTTATTACTTATTTTATAATGTTATTACTTACATAGTTATGTACACTGAACTGTACAATTCCTGCACATTTCCACAGTTACATTGCTCAAATTACCCCCTATCTAAGGTCCATCAATAAGTATGCCAGTACTTTTCAGTCAGTACAGTAACTTCCAATGTTTTTTTTAAGTCTTGTGTTTATTTGTGTCTTCTGTTCAATGTCTAACACACTGTCCAAGCCAAGTTGGTTGAGTCTCTCTTGATTGCATAAATATATATATATATATATATTTTTTTTTTAAATCCAAAATGGAACTCACTTAATTTACATCGAAAGAAAAAATAGATTTTTTCCAGTCATTAGTTGCCTCGTTCATCTTTTGAATCATTGATGTTTTCATAAAGTCTAAAATCGCCTTCATTGCACATGTATGTTCGTGTGTGCATAATGTTGTTTTTTTGTGACTGCATAATTTTGCACATCATCTGTATGTGTGAGTGTTACATAGTCTCAGGTTCTCAACACATTATCCTGGCCAGTCGATAAGAGAATGTACTGTAATGTGGTGTGTGTGTGTGTGTGTGTGTGTGTGTGTGTGTGTGTGTGTGTGTGTGTGTGTGTGTGTGTGTGTGTGTGTGTGTGTGTGTGTGTGTGTGTGTGTGTGTGTGTGTGTGTGCTATTGCTGGCGAGTGAGTGTACTACTGTATGTGTGTGTGTGTGTGTGTGTGTGTGTCAGTACAAACTAGTATGCTATTGCTGGCGAGTGAGTGTACTACTGTGTGTGTGTGTGTGTGTGTGTGTGTGTGTGTGTGTGTGTGTGTGTGTGTGTGTGTGTGTGTGTGTGTCTGTGTGTCTATGTGTCTGTGCGCAAGTGTATGTGTATCAAGATCTGAGTGCAAATCTGCCATGCAAATTGCAGTGTAGTGATGTCCAGTCGTGTCTAGTGCTGGTGCCGACTCCGGAGCAGGCTGTCCAGATGGGTCTTGTTGATGGTGCCGTAAGCCTGGCTGTAGCTGCCCAGCTTGGCCCGCGGGTCGCCCGCCGCCGACACGTTGGCGTTGCTCTGGAACACCTTCTTGCTGAAGCGCACCACCGGCCGCGCCTCACGAGACTGGGACGGGGAGCGCTGGTTCTGTTTTCAGAGCGAGATGGGGATGGGGATTAGACTGATTAATTAGTTGTACCAGTGATGGGCTACCCGCACTCATTAGTTACAATGTTACACTAATGTAGCACATTGCTACAATAATGTAATAATAATCAGTGAGGGGCAACCTGGAGTCAATCGTTTACAATCCAGTGCCATGTATTGCAAATGGCCTGGTTTCAACAACAAAAAAACAGATAATGTGGAATATGCGGCACTAGAGATATTGGAGGAGGCAAGGAGGAAAAGAGTGATGAAGATAAACAGGTTGGCATAGGGCAAACGAAGAGCCGAAAGTCAGGAGGGATAACGGGACAGAGATGGTTTGAAAACTAGTGAGATGACACCAACAGAGGAGAAAGCAGCAATTAAATTAGTTATTATATTTTGCACAGTGTATATGGTAAAAGCACACATAGCATAACATTTCAGTATTGAGCAAAAAAAAAAAAAAGACAATCTCTGATGGTGAACAATGCCAACATGGAGAAAGAGACACTTTGTATACTACAGGTCCTCAGGAGATGAGCCCTTGGCTTTCTGCACTGCTCTTAACCTGCTTTCAGCCAGGCAAAAGCTCTGCTGGCGACCTGGTTTTATCTTTTCTTTTCTTTTTTAACAAGATGCAGCATCTGAATCTCCAACAGAAAAAATGAAAAGGAAAAAAAAACATAAACAATCTGTCAGTGTTCTGAACAAGCAGATGCAGAGAGAGAGAGAGAGATGGCTCTTCCCCTCTTTATGACAGTTGTTTCTAGGGTGTCAAATAATGTCAACAGGTGTAGAGAGAGAGAACGAGAGAGTGAGAGAGGGAGGAAGGGAGAGAGAGAGTTTGCTTGGACGTGTGTCCTATTGTTCAGAGGGAGTGTGGAGTCTTGCTGAGTCATGCTCAGTGTTGATGCAGCGTGCAGCCCCAGGGGAGCCAAGGACAGCCCTCAGCACTGAGGTGGAGGAGCTGTGTACACACGTGTGTGCATGCGTGTGTGTGCGTGTGTGTGTGTGTGTGTCTGTGTGTGTCTGTGTGTGTCTGTGTGTGTGTCTGTGTTTGGTTGGTTGATTGGCACCTTCCTATGAGACAGGTGAGATGGAGAGACAGCCTGTGTGTGAGTGTGTGTGACTGTGTGTGAAAAAAGAGATAAAGTGGAAGAGAGACAATGTGTGTGTGAGATAGAGAAAGACAGGGACACACATGGCATGTCAGTGGGAGTGTGTGGGAGAAGGGAGGAGAGAGAGAGAAAGAGAGAGAGAGAGAGAGAGAGAGAGAGAGAGAGAGAGAGAGAGAAAGAGAGGGAGAGAGAGAAAGAGAGGGAGAGAGCGAACGAGTGTCTGAGTGTAGAATGAGTGTCTGTAAGAATGTATGAGTGTAGAGAGTGTGCGCTCACGGCCAAACACTTAACCCCTCTGTGGTCAGTAGGGCCGCCATCCACAATGAACTGTGCCATGTGTGCAGACAGCTGTGTAAACAAGCGTGCTAGCCTACTAGCCTGCCCTTGAAGCCCACCCTGCTGTGAGGAGACTGCACATGTGCTCACATATTTTGCATTAGTGGCTATGCGTAAAAGTGAACACCTGTGTATGAGGCTAATGTTACAATGTTACACAGGACAATGAAGGGACACACTGACCCAGCACAACAGCTGGAGTTGGATTAGAGCAGACGCACACATGCACGCAAGCATGCATGCACGCACACACGCTCTCTCTGACGGACAGACTGATGCTGTGCTTTGAGTGCTATGACTGAGATGTGACATAGTGATTCCCCCCCCTCCACACACACACACACACACACACACACACACACACACACACACACACACACACACACACACACACACACACACACACACACACACACACACAGGGAGGATAGGCGAGGTGTGAGACTCACCAGTCGGGCGGAGGTGACGTTGAGGCCGGATGAGACGAGGGGTTCGTCGCGTCGCAACAGGGGGTTGTGGAGCGGGTGGGGGGCCAGGGTCAGGGACTGGGAGCGGATGCGGCCCACTGGAGCCGACCGGTTACGACCGGCCCGCATGTTATCCCCCAGCTGATCAGGGAACCCGGACACAGTTACACATAGTTATAGAGGCAATCCAATTTTATTTGTACAGTGCATTTCATACATACATGCAATTCAAATGTGCTTTACAGAAAAGTACGATAAAATAAAGTAAAATAAAATAAAATGAAATAAAGTAAAGATAAAAGCAGGAAATAGGGAGAAAAGACAAATAAAAATATCAAAAACATCAAGGCATCTAACCCCACACTGTAACCAATACCCTGTAAATAACTGCAAATTGCTTTGGGTAAAAGCGCCAACTAAGTGTAATGTAATGTAATGTAATGTTAATGCATGTTTGTGTGGCAAATCTCTCACCATGTTGCCGTTGGCGCCCTCTGCAGGCAGGATGGGGATGTTGTCTGTGGTGGTGGCAAAGGGCTGTTGTGGTGGCGGCTGCCTCCTGAAGCCCAGGCCACTACGCTGCTGTAGCTGAGCCAACACTGAGGAGGAGAGGAGAGGAGAGGAGAGGAGAGGATGAAGACAGGAAAGGAGACGCGTATTTGGAGAGGGGAGGAGGAGTCGTTAGTTAGCACTAAAGGCCCATTCACACCGGAGCACAAATATTCACAGTGAAATTCGCAAATTGATAAAGCACATGCATTCCAATTACTCTTTGCACACTAAAAAGTTTGCACAAAAACTTCCACTCCGGTGTGAACGGGCCTTTAACCAGGCGTATTCCAAGAACCTGGCTCAGTAGTAAATCAGGTTCATAAGAGTTAACCTTGAGGTAGTGGTAAATCATCAAATAGAAGAGCCTGGAGTCCTCCTTCTCTTAACTACATGACACCTGTGGGCTATCTACTAACCGGTTAAGTTTATCACTCAACCATGTTCTGGGAATATCCCCCTTGAGAGCAGCAGCAGTTCCACTCATCCTGGCATCCAGAGTTCAGCACCATGGACAGGTCCACAGGTTGACCTGATTAGCTGCATAGTACACGTGGATGTAATTACTTAGTTTGAGGACATAACGCTGACCTACAAAGGCAAAGTGCAGTAACTAACTACACACTTTGTCAAAATCAAACTTAGACGGAAAATTGTCTTTATAACATCTCCTTTATCTTGTGACATAGCCTTATTGTCCAAATGTGTCTCGTTTTAGAGATACTTACTAGGAGTGTGAGTGATGGGGTTGTAGGTGGTCTTCTGCGCACCGGGGCTCAGCAGCACCCCAGCCCTGTCATTGGCCGGCAGCAGGCCTGGAGCAGTCTTCTCATGGGCCGCATGCGAGACGGCGGGTGCCGGTCCACCCTTTTCATTGGCCAGCTGTATGTGCGGGAGTACCGGACTGCTTACTGCTGTCGGTTGCCTCGTTAGAGGAGACTTGAGAGGGACTGAGGGAGACTTGACCTCCGCTTGATCGCCTGCTCCCTCCCCTACCCCACAGTTCTTTGGCGAGGAGACAGGGCCGTCTGGGAGAGGCGTGTTGTCTGTGCCGTCTCCCCGGGCTCCCGAGAGGCTCCTCCTGCGCGCCTGCTCCTCCTCTCCTTTCCTCCTGCGGTGCCAACGCCTCTGGGCCCAGCCCCCACTGCTGCACCTCCTCTCTTTGATCATCTAGCAGGAGGCACAGCACAGTGCAGTGAAGCGAGGAGGAGGAGGAGGAGGAGAAAGAGGTGGAGGAGGAAGAGGACGAGGAGGAAGAGGACGAGGAGGAGAAGGAGAATGAGGAGGAGGAGGGGGAGGAAAAGGAGAATGAGGAGGAGCAGGGAAAGGAGGTAGAGGAGGAGGGGGAGGAGGAGAAAGAGGACGAAGAGGTTGAAGAAGAAGAGGTGGAGGCAGAGGGATTGAAGGGGGAAAGGGAGGATGTGATCATTTGAACTTGATAAACAAGACACACATCTACAGTAGCAAGTAGAAAATGCATACATGCATACACATATGCATACACTAACCACACAGCCATCAACACAAACTCTCTCTCTCTCTCTCTCTCTCTCTCTCTCTCTCTCTCTCTCTCTCTCTCTCTCTCTCTCTGTAAGTGTGCACACACACACACACACACACACACACACACACACACACACACACACACACACACACACACACACACACACACACACACACACACACACACACACAAGAGTAGGCCGTAGGCCGAGGAGTAGGTGTATGAATGCAAGGTGTTACCTCATACAGCCTGTTGCGGTACTGCGTGACAGACAGCTGGATGTCGTCATCCACAGGCAGGATGACATCATAGTCCAGGCAGGGCTCCTTGGCCAGGTTATGGAACCTGATGGAGAATTAAACAATGTGTGTGTGTGTGTGTGTGTGTGTGTGTGTGTGTGTGTGTGTGTGTGTGTGTGTGTGTGTGTGTGTGTGTGTGTGTGTGTGTAGTGTGTGGATTATGTAAAGGATGAAAAGGTTTGGGCACAAACGTCAGTTTTGAAGACCTCACTCAATTGAGACACCTTTCAACACCTCATGCAGTAATCACAACTCAAAATCCCACACATGTACACACACATGCACAAGCAGACACGCAGACACACACACACACACACACACACACACACACACCAGGGCTTAACATTAACTTTTTCACCCACCGGCCACTGTGGCTAGTGGTTTTCCCAAGTCACTAGCCATTCAGATATTCCACCAGCCACAGATTTTATATTGTTTATTTTTCTTAATCATGATAGTGTACGCCTAAGGTGAGGTGCGAAAGTAAGATGAGTGTATAGCTCATATCAGTATATCAAGTAAATACAAACTGAGTTATTGAGCTTTTTCTTGAACTTAAATACAAACAATTGGCAGACAAAGGGCAAACAACAGAATATAGGCAACTATAATGCATATTTTATACCAAGGAATTAGCTGCCAGCTAGGGATGCAAATGATTAATCGACTCTAGATTAGTTGTCGAGCAAGAGGTTGCTCGATTAAAATGTATTAATCGCGATTAACCGCTAGAGGGCGCTAGAGACTGTTGAGTGGTTCTAGTTCTAGTCCTACTCAAATCCATGGTGCGCAGATTTTATCTATTAAATCGTCATTGCAACTTCTAGAGTTCTTGTGGGTCTTTTGGAGATGTGTACTTGAATCTGTGATTATGCCAAGTCCAATGGTGTAAGTTGTTACTGCTTGAATTATGAGAAAAACGATCTTTCAAAACAGGCAAATGTTAATGGCAAGCAGCATTTTACTGTAGGGTTTAAGCTTGCTAGGTTAGATTAGTGTGCTAACTAGCGAAATCACAAACGTAGTCATTTCAAACTGTGAGCTGTAATTTTAAATCCCTAACACCCTGTCAGATATCAAGACTAGTATTAGCTGAACTGGGCATGAATATATATGACCATCATGAAGAGGAGCACCATCTGTTCAATTTCAGGCGAATCCTTGTTAGCTGTAAGTGTTGTTGTCATAGCTCCATTCATTCTCAATGGAGCCTGTTAGCTTATTAGCTCTCCTTACAGACACAGGAAATAACTTTTTTTTCTTCAGAAACGAACTTTGTTGACATTACTATCCATTATGGACAACAACACACTACACAACATATAGCATTTCTTTATTTTGAAGCGTATTAAATTAAAATGCTTGTGGTTGGCTGACACATATGCAGACAAGTCCTGAGTCTGATCACGTTTCACTCAACGTTGTCTGTCATATAGGCAAGGCGACAGAGGGGGGCGTGGGGCTACTAGTTCACTCCTGGGTGAAAGCAATGCCTCCCCAAAGGTGGTGTGGAGATGCCATAGTAAACAGCTTTCTTTTTCTAATGCTTAATTATAATTATATTATAATAATATAATATAACATCATACAATAAAATACAATATGGGCTTAATGATCATAATATAATTCTCATAATATAATTTAATATAACAATATACTTTTTGAACTCAGTGTTTTAACTATTTAGCTGATACAGTATTTTAAAAGGCCCTATGAAATTCAGGTGAAAAAACGCCTCTTATCAATTAATCGAAAGTCGATCGATAACACTATCAACTAATGATTAATGAATTAATCGATAATTTGCATCCCTACTGCCAGACAAATTGGCTAGTGACACTGAAAGTATTACCAGCCACAGCCAAGTTTTACCAGCATTTGGCCGGATGGCAGGTGCCAGTGTCAAGCCCTGACACACACACACACACACACACACACACACACACACACACACACACACACACACACACACACACACACACAAAGGGTGTAGTGTACCTGGCCACGTATAGGTGGTTGAGTCCGTGCTCTACCCCATTAACAAACACACACACACACACACACACACACACACACACGGTGTGACGCCGGTGTACCTGGCCACATATGGGTGGTTGAGTCCCTGCTCGGCGGTGAGTCTCTTGTCTGGGTTGAAGAGCAGCAGGCGGCTGAGGAGGTCCAGGGCACTGGGGTCCACTGGAGATTCCAACAGCTCCTCCAGAGGAACCTGGGGCCTACACACACACACACACACACACACACACACACACACACACACACACACACACACACACACACACACACACACACACACACACACACACACACACACACACGCATAAATGTGCGCACACACAAACACACACAGACATATAGACAGATACAGAAACATACAACAACACACAATACTACTGTCATATTAGTAGTAAATATTAGTCTATTTAGCAAATATTCATGTATTACACAGTCCACCTTAAAAGGGACACTGTGTGAGATTTGTAGTTGTTTATTTCCAGAATTCATGCTGCCCATTCACTAATGTTACCTTTTTCATGAATACTTACCACCAGCATCAAATTCTAAGTATTCATTATGACTGGAAAAATTGCACTTTTCATACATGAAAAGGGGGATCTTCTCCATGGTCCGCCATTTTGTATTTCCAAAAATAGCCATTTTTAGCTGCAAAAATTACTGTACTTGGACCATACTAGAAAATATTTGTTTAATACTTAGTAAACTTTCATGTAAAGATCAAATTTGGCAGTAGGCAGCCCAATTTCAATAAGCAGCATAGTTGCAGTACCTTTTTTGACCATTTCCTGCACAGTGTCCCTTTAACAATATCTCAGCAACTGACCTTAGTAACATCTTCTGGATGACCGAGGCTCCGTACTCCGAGCGTATGGAGAGAACGTCTGCAGGTGACAATACAATACCCACTTCAATCAAGCACTTCAATCAGATGGCATACGATAAGACACTCCAGCCTAAATCAATAAACACTTTCCAGCTGATAACAGACAGACAGACAGCGTTTATCAGCAGTCCACATCACTGGTACAAGAACTGATCGGCAGAGAGCCAGGATGTGGGATCCAGAAAAGAGGAGTTACTTTCTATTCTCTTTGGCTGCTGCAGCAGTTGTCAAGTTGTAATGGGTTTGCGAAACAGCTTGCAGTGTTTTCACAGCTATCACCATAGACCACAGATCATGACCAAACTAAATGGTGATGATTACTCAGTAGGGAGTGGCTGAGGGCAGGGTACTTCAGTGGCTACATTCACATGGACACTATGGTTTACATTTGTAGTCCAATTGGAAGAACACTTTAATCACAACAGTAATGCAACCAGAATAGAAATGCGTGCAATGAACACAATGAGTCAAATAAAGCTTTGCGATCCGATTAAAACGTATAATCAGAGCGGATCAGAGGGGTGCAATGTACCCAGTCTGTGACAAGTGTCACGTATGCATTTGTTCTGACCATTTTTGGTTTCGCTCAGTGATATGTTCCAGTATCCTTTGACGACACAGCATGTGCTGCTACTACATCTATGATAAGGTGGGCCATAGCACAGCATGTCTTACTACTCACCCTCCGGTGTGGGGTGGGGGATATGATGTACTCACTTTCGGGCGTGGGGGGTGGGATAGGGGATGGAAGGTAGTACAGGATGACATTTTTCGGGAATTCCCGTGGGTCCCGCGGGATGGGAGTCAAAATTTAAAGATGAATGGGAGCGGGCAGGAGCGGGAATAAAAATGTACGAGAGCGGGAATGCTCGCTTATATTTTCATTTTAAAAAAGCCTCGTTTTTTGATGAAACGGGAGTGGGATTGATTTTGAGTGGGAGTGGGCAGGATTGGGAAACATTCTTTTCAGGAGTGGACGGGATGGGATTTGTTTCTTTTACTCCAGTCCGGGATGGGACGGGAGTGAAAATCCACTCCCATGTCATGCTCTAGAAGGTAGTCACCCTTGGACGTAGGGTGGGGGATGGAGGATATTCAACTTCGGGCGTGGGTTGGGGAATGGAACAGCATGTACGATACTAATCGGGTACAACAATTACTACTCACCTTCGGGCGTGGGGTGGGGGATGGCGCTCATGATCTTCTCGATCTGGTTGATGGTGGAGGTGCCGGGAAACAGCGGCTTCCCCAGCAGCATCTCTCCCAGGATGCAGCCCACACTCCACATGTCCACACCCTTAGTGTACCTACAGGAGAGGCGGACAGAGACGGGTCATGGTGAACATTACATTGAACATCATGGTAGAAGATGTATTAGTAACCAGATATTTTTCTTGAAAGTAACACACTGTGATATTAATCAGCACATTACAGGCTTTAACAGGCAGTTAACCACTAATTGATCATGTTCATTCAGTTCAACCAGATCCTATTGTTATGTAGAAATAGTACCACCATGCTCCTGTACCTCACAATCTGATGTGGGAAGCATTTAATTTAAGTAATAGGATCCCCTGAGCAAACGGTTCCTGTTACATTTATAAAATGTAAACATCCACGTCTGAGTTGCTCAGGTTATCCTCCTTCATTCCAAGTTATTGTCAATTCCGGCCCGAGGTCATTTGCCAATAACCTGACTTACACGTCATCTGGCTGTGTTCACCAACTACACATGGAGGCGTTCCCTTTCCTCAATGCCAGATGGCGGGAGTGTGTTCATTTGCCGAGCCCTCCCCGTCTCTCTCTCCCCTGCTAATTTTCTGTCTCTCTGCAACTGTCTTATCATGATAAAGGCATAAAAAGCCCAAATATATACATATAAAAAACCCCACTATGGCCAGCTGTCAGCAGTTTTGTGAATGCTACCTGGATGAGCCCAGGAGGATCTCAGGGGCCCGGTACCACCTGGTGGCCACGTATTCGGTGAGGGCGGGGTTCCCCGCGTCCTCCTGCGTCTGGAAGAGCGAACGCGCCAGACCAAAGTCACACAGCTTCACAAAGCAATCCGTGTCCAGCAGGATGTTTGAGGGCTGTAGTTCGCAAAAATCAAGAGTCAAATTATGAATTACTTTACAAGAAAACAAATCATACACATCTTACCCCATCAAATCATTATTTTGCGGGGATAAGCAGCTCTGGTAAAAAAAAAACTGTTGACATAGTACGTATATGTTAAAGAGTAATACAAACTTTTTCTTGCGTTTGGCAACATTTTTGTAAGAACCATTCTGTACTTTACTGTTACTACAACATGACATCTCGTCTAGGTTTCAACTACGCAGAAAAGCACAGGATTTCGGGAAAAAATAGCACAGTACCGTACATTTGAAACAAATTGATATTGAGAAAAAAAGCACAGATCAAGGCATTGCATACTGTTGTATGGCAACAACACAAGAAACAAATCAAAATAAGTCATCAGATGCATGCTAGCTCTGGAATGAAGGATGAAAATTATATGTTTTGAAAGGTTTCTAAAGTTGTCGTCACCTTCTGGTCTCTGTGGATGACGTTGCCCGAGTGCAGGTACTTGGTGGCTTTGAGGAGCTGGTACATGATGTAGCGCTTGTGCACATCCTTCAACAGGTTGCCCTTCTTGATCACCGCATGCAGGTCTGTGTCTAAGTGGAGATGAAGGACACTTAAACCTCAGACACAAAAACAGATACAAGAAATCTTTAATTCCCTTAACTGTAGCCCTACTCCACACAAGATAAACATTACCAGCTGTCCAGCCTCAGAATGTGAGTGTGCGCGTGCGCACATGCGTGCTTGTGTGCGCGCGTGCGCATGTGTGTGTATGCAGTTCATACAATATCTGTTTGTGATGACCACAATCAAAACAGCTGAAGGCTTTTCTACAGTAGTGTGGTGTGTGGCTGACTGCAGTGCCTTCAGATGGACACCACAGATTGCTGCGGTGGTTATGGGCCATCCACACAGTGCGTGCTAAAAGACAACCGCACACAAGCACGCAGGCACGCAGGCACGCACGCACGCACGCAGGCACGCACGCATGCACGCACGCACACACACACATTCTCTCTTTCTTTCTATGTCTTTCTCTCTCTCTCGCTCTAATTCAAAGACAGGCTGACATCAGCAGTGTGACGTAAGCAACAGGCTAAAATATGCCTAGTCATGCTCCGCTGCTCTGTTTACTTGAGGCTGTGTGTGTGTGTGTGTGTGTGTGTGTGTGTGTGTGTGTGTGTGTGTGTGTGTGTGTGTGTGTGTGTGTGTGTGTGTGTGTGTGTGTGCAGGTAATTCCATCCCCCATACTTCCTTACAACCAAGACAGCTATCATACTCACACAGCTCCCAACACTGACCTGTACTGAAGGATATACTATACACCAGTGGTTCTTAACCTGGGGTGCGGGCACCCCCGGGGGGATCGCCAGAGATTTCTGGGGGTGCGCAGAATTTTTGTTTGAGTTTTGTTTTGAGTTTGTGCTTTTTGTTTTTTGACCTAGGTATGGTACTACCTGGCATGTCTTAAAAATCAACCTGTAAAAGCACATTGAGATGCATGTGTGTATGAACCGTACTATAGAAATGCTGCTATTGCTGTTGTAGTAAGTATGCAGGAAAAAATCTTACCCATGTACTCAAACACCAGGTAGATGTCCTTGTCGTTGTGAGCACGGATGACGTCGAGCAGTTTGACAATGTTGGGGTGATCGCCAAACTCCTGAGGGGCGCAAAGAACGATTTGTTCTTTTTTTTTTTTTTTACAGGAAATCACCACATCTGTGAAGCAAGGTACTGTACATGACCACTTCATGGGAGTGGTAAGCTTAAACCACAGAGTTACTGAAACTGCTTAAAACTTAAAACCCATTTTGTTTTTTTATTTTTCATTTGTTTAAACATTAGTTTGGGCTTTTTGTCTTTGTTTTGAGATAGGACAGTGAAGACGATGACAGGAAGCGAGTGAGGAGAGAGAGACAGGGAAGGATTGGCAAAGGACCCGGTCCAGAATTGAACCCGGGTCAGACACGTAGCAGACGAGTGCCCTACTGTAAGAGCCACGATAGGGCCTTTATTTCTATATTATCAAATTAAAAACTGGGAGCAAAAAATCCTGGTTGAAGCAGACTTTTTACACTTTACCATGGGTCACGTTTAATAGTCTCTGTCTTTTGATAGATTTGCAAAAGGTCATGGTTTATTACACAACTGTGATATAAGTGTGTGATAACAGAGAGGTTAGACTGATGAAATCACACAGTGGTGTTGTGGTGGGTAAAATAGATAAATAAATAAATTACCCTTTGCCACCTACTGTATTGCAATTATAAAAGTGCATCTGCACGTGACTTCAGAACATTCGGTCTTGGCATGTCTCTTCGGGCCTGGAATGTTGCCATGTATAACAGATATGGCGGCTGACAAAGATTCTAGGAGCTTTGCTGCTGCTTTGGTTACTCTGGCTGTGTACCAGGCTGAGCCTTAAAGACCATAGGCAAAGGCCTGCTTCCTTGTGGTCCAATAAGACCACAGGCAAAGGCCTGCTTCCTTGGGGTCCAATTTGCTGTCCTTTTGGATGACCATTACACACAAACAACGTGCCTTAAGAGATAGGCTCCACAATGCCAGAAACCAAATTAGAAATGAGATTACTGCTGGGCATGCTACAGGAAAGCCATCGTCAGACTAATGAGGTTTCCATGTAGAGGCCAGAGAGGCATCCCATTTGGTATCTCCCCTGTAGGCCACTGAAAAGCAATGACGAGTGGCTCATCCCTTAAGAGTCAGCGCATATGTTGGCTCTCCATTCAAAGCTAAGAAGGGGACACAGGGGACACCAATGCAGGGTACACCATATCTGATGTGTCACCGGTCGTTGCTGCAACTGCACGACACGAGCTGAATTAGCTGAATAAGAGTGGGACCAGACAGTTGGTTGCCGCAAAACACAATACAAACACGAGCCACAGTCGGTCCCAAGCAAGCCTGCGCCTTCACAGTTGCTACGCAGGGCCGGTGGGTAAGTACACAGAAAGCAATTTGATTAGCCACTTTGGTCGTGACTCAGTTCTACTCAGTGCAGAGAGCCAATTACGGATGAGTGGGCACTGGGCAGCTAGCTACCTTTGAAATCAGTGATGCGAGCAGAGCAGTCCTGAGCAGCAGGCTTTTAGTAATAAACCTGCTGCAGCACAGACATAGCAATCTGTGCAGTGGTTTGATGACAAACAGCTGTTAAAGAGTGTCAGGTGCTTACTTACCTGCAGAAACATGATTTCTCTGAATGTCCTCTGTGGGTAAGAAAACACAAACACAGACACAGACACAGACACAGACACACACACACACACATACACACACACACACACACACACACACACTGATGTTAGTAAACCCTATTTTGCACCAGTTTATGCAATGCAACACTCACGTCTATGCACTGTGGTTTATCAGTAACGCAATGTACACACCTGTGCATCAGTGCGATTCCTGAAGGCATCAAAGATTTTCTTGATGGCCACTGTCTCACCGGTGGTGCGGTCCACAGCTTTCCAAACAATGCCATATGCCTGTGAACAGGGGCATGCAATGCAATTAAGGAAACAGAGCAGCTCAACCATGCTGCCAGGGGCAAGCACAATTACAACTTTGTAACAAGCATAAACATGTGCAAACGCCACATAACACGCACTGGACACTAAACAAGCAAAATGACAAAGTTCCAGAAAAAAGTTAAGATGCAAAACCCTCTAAAAGCCATTTGAAAAATCTGTATGTACACTACCGTTCAAAAGTTTGGGGTCACCTTCATTTTTCCAGTTATTTGTTTGCAATTCAAGTCGCAAACATCTTTTAAATAGCTTGAAATGGAATAATGGAAAGTACTGAACAGCCACAAATAAAAAAAAAAATGTTTGTTTACCCATAAAATTGGTTAAATTGGACAGAAGAGTGAAATCTAACCAAGCTTTTTCACCCATTCATTACATAGAAATACATGTTTTAATCCATTTGTCTACAGACATTTCTTTGGTTTATCAGAGAATGCATGGAACTATTGGAAAGCTCAGTGTCTGCCCTTTCCAATGGTAGGTGTATGACATTTGTTGAGTTGCCACCTCGTCCACAAATTCAAGTCAAAGTAGCTGCATGATTTTCTAGCCATCAGAATGAACCTACTTATGAATGCACGATCCATTGTCTCAGTCACGTTTTAGTGTACAAGCCAGTGCCATACATTGTTGGAAAGTGTAGATTCTCCTCTTTCAAATGATATGTATATCATCCGGCATTGTATGGATCGACAGGAGCAGACATCAACTTTTGCATGCATGGGGCTCATAGAGTTCATTGGGCAATTCTGGACCTCATCTCATCCCGGGAATGAATTTGTAGAACCGCAACTGGTTATTATTAATGTCAAAGGTGTCACTTTGATTAGTCCACCTGACTAGACACTATATCTGTAAAGGTACACTTTGATTAGTCAAAAGTTAGTGATTTTTGACATTTTGGTCTATTTTATGCATCGTATATCCATTCACCAGTTACTTTTTCCAGTATCAAATTGCTTATTTGTTGCATGCATTAATTTCAGGGAACAATAACTCTATACACTGATTTCATACCAGAACTGAAATTAATTAAAAAGGAACAAGCTAAACTGTCAGAAAGAAGTATTGTGGGAGGAAAGTGTGGTGACCCCAAACTTTTAACCGGTAGTGTACATCAAGTACAGCAAGTCAAGCACAAACAAAATTGGATGCACTGATTTTTGAAGTTTATTAAATTTAAAGAAATACAGCCTGTTTTTGTAAACTCATCACAAATGCACTTAGTGGGCTTTGCATCTGAGAGAGAGAGAGAGAGAGAGAGAGAGAGAGAGAGAGAGAGAGAGAGAGAGAGAGAGAGAGAGAGAGAGAGAGAGAGAGAGAGAGAATGTGCTACTGATAAAATGGCTTGTATTCTCCAATGGCTCCATTCTTATTGACTGACAGAATGGAGTTAAGCAGATATTGCGTTTATCAGGGGAGGAGACTCCAATGACGGGAAAACAAAAGTGCTGTCTGATACCAAACTGATAATGACAATGACACACAGAGAAGTCACAGGGATAAGAACGCTATGGCACAGCACAGGGAGAGAACATCTAAAAAACAACAACAACATACTAACAAATCCTAGCATGATGTGACATACACACTGGCAATGACACAACATAAACATTTTCATCAGCCATCCTCTACCAGTCAATGAGAAACGACCAAAGAGATGGGTAAAATGAGCCCAGGTGAGTGGCTATAAGAAACCCTTGCAATTGGCCTAAAGCAGACACACTATTACATAGTGACAGTGACCCTTTTCACTGCGTCACTTGCAAAGCCATTCCTGCCTCTCCTTTCTTACGGCAGCTAGCCTCCAACACCCCCAAGTTGGGCAAAGTACAAAACCTGCCAACCCTGATATTTTTTTTCCTTGGCTTTTCATTCCCTGCCAACTTGCGGTTAAAATGACGGCAATGCAGTGGAACAGACACACTGTTCTACCTAATCCAGGCTGTACTGTACCTTTTTTGTATTAACTTCACATATGTTCTGTTCTAAGACAGATATAAGGCACATAAGCTTATGACTGCTGACGTAATCTATGACATACAGCAGCCTAGCTCCTCTGCATGCTAACTATGGCAACTCAGCACCTACTGTAATTCATATGCCTAGTTTGTGCAAATCCAGTGAGAGCAGCTGATTTACTGTAAACACAAAGGTGAATTGCAGGTCATCTGAGATTTGCTTCTCATTCCAGGTTTGAACTGAACCTCTCTCCATTCTAATCTGCTTGTTGTTCCCTTTTCCAGGCACCTCTCTGGAGTCTGAACTACAAGTGTGCATAGCTACTTTTTCATTCTTGGTTGGACTATTAAAGAGCTTGGGCTATTCCATGTGACAAACATGTTCCCAACACATCAAGAAAGCACCTCCCAAAGATTCACTGCATGCATTTCTCAATGGAGATTGAAGAACGAGCCAAAAAGTACTTCTGCACACCTTTGTAGTTGGACAGGAGTACAGAGCATTACCCCGGTGAGGTAGTCATCAAAGTGTAAGAAAGATCCCACACACACTGTCCAATTTTATCTGAAGAAGGTTGGATGACAGAAACATTGCATTATAGTTACTTGCTGGTAGAATGGACAGTGTATGCTCTTTCTCACACTTCAATGTGAAGAACACAAATTAGTGCCTGCCAATACACAAAGTAGCACAAAGTCACTTTCTCTCACTCTCTTACACACACACACACACACACACACACACACACACACACACACACACACACACACACACACACACACACACACACACACACACACACACACACACACACACACACACACACACACACACACACACACACACACACACACAGGAGTGTGTGAAACAGGAGCCCCAGTCTCCATCCCTGTCTCTGAGTTACCACACAACACCCTGGATCAAACCCTCTTTTCTCCTGCTCTTATGGTGTAAATGGCATGAAAAGAAGAGTAGACTAGCCTTCTCTCTCTCTCTCTCTCTCGCTCTCTCTCTCTCTCTCTCTCTCTCTCTCTCTCTCTCTCTCTCTCTCTCTCTCTCTCTCTCTCTCACACACACACACACACACACACACACACACACACACACACACACACACACACACACACACACACACACACCTCCTGTGCACCTGTTGTGCAACTGTGTGGTGCTGCAACTGTTCACGTCCACAGCTGTTTCTCTGTGCCAACGACTTCTTTCAGGATTACGCCAATGGGCCTAATGTAATGTATCATGGTGCAATAACATTTTATTTGGCAAACCACATCCCGACATAACAGACTACTGACACTGTATCACTGCACATTCACTGACATTTAATTTGCAAAGTAAACCTGGATGATCTTTACTGTGTAGTAGGAAACACAAGTTTACACTTCTAAAACAAACAGCTTGTTTTAAGAACACAAAGCTGGTGGTGGTAACAAAAGCTGTTGTTGTTCAGGTATTATCCCAAAACACCCCAAGAAGGTTCACTGATGTAACTCAGATTATGTTAAATGGCATTGTGATATATTTAATTTATAAAGTGCCTACCAACTGCAAAGAACAACATCTGGCATCTCTTCATTCAATACAAACTGGAAGAACCAAGTTCAAAATCTGAAACATTTGACTTACCCCTTTTCCGAGTCTTCTCTTCACTTCATATCTCTGGGAGATGTGGTCTTCCACTTCACTGACATTCATAGTGGCTTTCTGCCTTTTGCTGATGTGATCCTGCTTTTTCCCCAATAGACGCATCTACAAGGTCTAAACGCGTGTGGTTACAGTTGGTTACAAGCAAGCAGTCTTCGTGTAGTTAAGAGAAACACTACAACTTTGGAAGTAGGCGCAACTTCAACCACAGCTCTGGGGGTGTGGGTAACATTAGCAACCGTGCTAATTTGCTGGCTAACAGCTCTGCCAGGTAAGGAGCTGCCAGGTATTTTTCTTATTTGAAGGTTTATCATAATTTCGCTTTAGACCATCAATGGTAAAGCAGAAAATGTAATCAGATGACATGCAACTTATGTCGCTAACAAACCAGCTAATTACCCATTACTATCATGGCAATTCTGCATTCCTCAGCAATTCAACTACTCTTCAAGCAGCAGCCAGGTGTTTGCATTAATCCATCTCATGCATAAGCATTGCTATTATTGTATACAATATTAACTGGTTGTCACAATACCTTTAATTTCGTGCCCCTCAATCTGATAGGTAACTTGCTCTTCTACTGTAGCCTGTTCGCCACAAGCTGCATCGTTTTGTAATTGTTGGTCGTCCTGGAGACGCGACTATGCAGCCCCGAGGGTTTCTTTTAAAGGTACAGCACCCCAGAGAGAGCACTGCATCTACTGTGCATCTGCTGCTGTTATAACTGCTTTGAGAAAAGTATCTTACTCACACAGGCAAGTATATATAATGTAAAGTCGGTCTCCCCATTAGTTTGTAAAACAGTTATTACTAGTTTTATCACAATTATTATAGTAGGAAAAATGTGACTAGTTTATGACAATCACACACAGGCCAATCTTAGAGGTAGGTTTTTATTTAGAATTTCTAAAAATGTTTACATGCCTTTATTTAAAATTGTTTTATTTACAAAGCGGGAAGTTAAATAAATATGCACTGTTAATATTTTGTAAAATAAAAAAAGAAAACCCCAACAACTCCCACAGTTGAACCTTCCTCGAATTACGTGATCTAGACTTAGGAAGGACTGCTGAATTTTATTGACAAAGAAAGTAAAGTATGAGCCTATGATGATGTTAGATGAATATAATGAAACAAACGCTATTACAAGATGTCACAACATTGCCACAGGAGCAGAGTGAGCCTTTCATGACTGACTATGGACTGTTTACAAGGCATTTCATCTTCCTTATCAACAGTTGAATATTTACATTAAAACATATCCTATGGAAGGCTCAAAAGTTACAAAATGCAAAATGGGATCCCATGTTTTGACTTTCAGAACAGATGTAGAACAATGAACGCTGAAGTCACAAACCATTTTTCAAATATACCACAACTTCTTCTGGAGTTATGTGCTGTCAAAACAGAACTTTACAACAACAAAAAACAGGCAACTTGTTTATCTTCTTCCATCTGAATGGTAGCCAAATGTGCATATCTTTTTGCTTCCTATGCTGCTGTTCATTCTACAAACCGTTTTTGGATCCCAATAAGTAGAATTATAGCTTTAGATGCTGTCTAACAGTCCAAAACATTTAAATGGGGGGAAATGTGAATCTCAAAGCTCTATTTTCTATTTAAGACAGGAAAAGGAAACGAAAAATCATGCCTCTGCATTTGATTTCCCTCAGTTATGGTTAAAAAAAATCGGTCTAATCCAGACTTTACTCTTGTCCGAATGGTATATTCCCGTTTAGATTCCATGTTTTAGTTACAAGGCTTATAAAACACACCGACATTCTCAAAAGACAGGGAGACACCACTCTGTCCCAGCCAGAAGAGAAGAGTAAAAAATCCACTAGACAAAAGTCGTAGAAATCAATAGACAGTGGGGAAATGGGGAGGGTAATGGGAGGGAGAAAAATGTGTTGGGTTTTTTTTTATGGTAGGCAGCACTTAGGTCTATGGAACATCCAGGTAAAGTTAACGTAATGTATGTCTAAAACCTCCTAACTGAATAGTCTTTTGGCTTTCTTCTCCACAACAAATACAACTATGGAGCATTTCGTAGATGTTTTACTACATACATTAAATTCATTTACCCAGGTATGTCAGTTTTCTTGAATCACGGCCTTGGTGTTGACATGTCGATACTCCCTACACATGTTTGGGAAAGGAGTTGTAACGTTCTAAAGAGCATCTTTCACTACTAGACTGAAGATGCGGCTGTGTTCCAACATGGAGGAGTGCAATGGATATAACAGAGTAGAGAGTGGGATGGGGAGCACACAGAGTTTGAGAGGGGATGACTGATGCTAGGCCACACCCGGGACCATGGTGTAGTAGGACGACAGGAGGCAAACAGGAGCGGGAGAGGCTGAGGCTGAGGCTGCCTGATTGGTGGGTCTACTGGGAGTGCAGGAAGCGATTGAAGGCGTTGTAGGCCGACTCAAGGTCGAAGAGCATCTGCCGCACCTGAGAGTCGTCCAGCTCGTCGGACGCAGACATGCTGCTCAGGGTGGTCAGCCTGGAACAGAGAAAATCACACACACAAACCGCCATAAGACAGGGATTTATATGAAACACATCTCTTATCTATTACATTACATTACATGTAGCTGACGCTTTTATCCAAAGCGACTTACTTATCAACAGGGTATAGGTTACAGTCCCTGGAGTATGTAGTAGCATGGAGTAGCAGTATGGGGTTAGATACCTTGCTGCCACAATCCACATTATTAACCCTCCCACTAACCTTTTTCAAATTCAACTTTTGTCGTGTCACCACAGCCTTTCCTGTCTGCAAGTTCTGGTAAGGTTGCCCATAGCCCTTATGAAAGATGTAGGGCAGTCATGGGTAAGCAGGGCAGTTATGGGTAAGCGGTTAGGGCGTCAGACTTGTATCCCAAAGGTTGCTGGTTCGACCAGAGACGTTCTAAATGCATTTTTAGAATAGAGAATCTTTGGTTCGACTCCCTACCCGCCAGGTTGGTGGGGGGAGTAATTTACCAGTGCTCTCCCCCATCCTCCTCCATGACTGAGGTACCCTGAGCATGGTATTGTCCCGCCGCACTGCTCCCTTGGGGCGCCATTGAGGGCTGCCCCCATGCACGGGTGAGGCATAAATGCAATTTCGTTGTGTGCAGTGATCATTTGTGTGCTCTGGAGTTAGCCGGGCCCAGTTATCAAAGGCCCCCCTATCTAATACATACAGTACAGTATAATGAAATGAGCACCCAATTCTGGGCCCCGTCTCTCCTTGTGCACAGGACAACTGACCCTTTTGTCCCTCTGTCAGCATCCTTGGATAGCATCACCTTTATGGATAATAATCTTGACACACCGACGGTCAACTACGTCGCAGACACCAAGTACCGGTATGTTATCTGATCTGTACCAGTCATCAATATTAAACCATAGATTCTCTGGGTTATCTTGGCTTCTCAAGGTCACATGTATAGCAACAAAAAAAACCCAAGATGACTCTGAGCTAGCCTGGTTTTACCGAACCACATTAACTACTTTGTAACTCAATTTTGGTCTGGATCCTCAGTGCCCTGGAGCACTTGGGTGGGAGGAGCAAGCTCAGCTCTGGTTTGAAATGAGAGATGACCAATCATTGACAGTTGACGTTCATGACCTATTGTATGTTATTATGCGCCCAAGTGTGTTTGCTTATTGGCCGGCCGCCTGGATGATGACTAGACCCTTCCCAGACGAAGCGTAATCAGACCATTCATGTAACAAAGAAAAAGACCAAGAAGAAAGGGAAGAAAGTGGTGGTGCGCCCTTCCTGACCTCATCCTTGGTCTCATGAGACAGGTATTCATATAAAATTCATATATTCATACAGGATCGACACAGATACCAAGCTTGACAAATGATCTGTATCAGTCATTAATATTATAAGCATATGTAACCGACACCAACTTGAACAGCTCAATGTAGAAGTCTGAAATGTCCTTCCTGATACTCAGACATAAACACACACAAAAAGAAAAGAAAAGATGTGGAAGAGTGGAGTGTGGAAATGGTGATAGAGTCACTGTTCATTCCTTCATGGTCTATCTACTGCCGCATGGATGGTCAGGTAGCAAACTCATTTCCCCTTTAGGGGTTAATAAAATCGACTTAACTCACGGAAGTGTGTGGGTGTCATTGACATTTTGAAGTAGCAGACGTCAGGTGGTACAACCACAGCTAATATCACTTTTATATTATTTAAATGAACTATTAATAATTGGTCATTAATGTACAAGGAATTAATACACTTTTTAGATAATCCGATAAAAAATACATATATATAATCCCTGCAATAGTGTGATCAGCTGTGGTTGCACCACCCTCCCTGATATATTCTACTAAAAAATGTCACTGATCCGTGTCAGGGGGCCTTACCAGAGTAAAAAAAATGTGGTGGAGACATGAGTGAGGTGTGGAATTAACAAGGGAGTAACTGACTTTGTACGGAGGAGCTGGAGACAGAAAAGACAAAAGCAATGTGGGCGAATATGATGCAGTTTGGCGACAGCCTCAACAACCAATTGAAATGTCGGAACACTTGCATTCTGCTTTTAACGGTCATACTCTGTCGCTTTTATCGCTCGTGCCACTCTTGCTATGAAGACAGTCCGGTAACTCTTTGTAGCTTTTGTCTCTTGTGGTGTGTGTGTGCGGGAAGGAGGCCTTACCAGAGGCTGACTTTGTCCTTGGCCTCCGAGTCTGGCGGCATGTTGCTCATCCTGTTCATGGTCTCCATCAGCTCTCTCAGGTCAGGCTGGATCTACCAGGATCACATGGCATTGGATACATCATGCAGTATATTTGACAGTTGACACAGCTAATCACTCCTAGTACCGGTAATACGATATTTGAGTCAAGCAAGTGAATATGCATTGTACATGACTACTTTACACGTGAAGAGCAAAAATCTTACTTTTGATCAGTGTGAATGATGTGTCTTTTCTGCATTTAAACAGCTCTCAGATTAGTTGTGGTCACCATGTGATTACAAGATCAGCGTCACAGGTGCTTAACCTGTGGCCAGGACTCCCTGGAAGAGGAGCCATTTTGGCTCACTGGGACTTTTCCTGGTTAAATAGAAATAAAATAAAAAATAAAAATGTACCTCGTCCATTGCCCTGATCTCCAGGCGTAGCTTATCCATGACTGTGATGAAGAGCTGAAGAAGGAGAACAAGGCACACCATTGAAGAGGAGTGGTGAGGAAAACAGGGTGAGGTTGAAAAAGAGTGCATTGAAAACAGTGATGAGGAAGATGCTTTGGTGGGTGAAAAAGGCTTGGAATATTCTTGCACATTTCGTGCACGATCGCATGTGTGCGGTGCAACATTGAGAAAAACCGCATTTTCGTAAACGACTCCTACATCAGGTGCCTCAGATCTCCTCTCCCTTGTCTACAACGGAGGACATTATTTGTGAGCACAGAACAATACAGTGTGAGCAGCAGCACTGAGCCAAGTGTCTTTGCTGCAGAGCAACAGTAGCCCTGTGCCACCACACATCTCCAGTAGCCTGCTCTCCTATGACGATGGGCCAGGCAGGGTGCTGCTAGCTCCACTTTAAGATCTTGGCACGACACACGCCCGAAGCACTTAGCATCATCAGCCAGATGCACGGCACGGGGAAACTGATCAGCCAACACTCAATAAGGGAGAGGCCTCAAATGGAATTGCTGAAATGAAATGCTCTGTAGATAGACCGGCTGGCTCTCCTCCAACACCGTCTTTAATCCCGAACGAGAGTAAATGTCACTACGATAAGACGACACTTCCCTCTCCCCACACCCCTCCCTTCCTTCCCCACTTTCTTTAAGCACACACAGAGACAGAGACAGACAGAGAGAGAGAGAGAGAGAGAGAGAGAGAGAGAGAGAGAGAGAGAGAGAGAGAGAGAGAGAGAGAGAGAGAGAGAGAGAGAGAGAGAGAAGGAGGTGGTGGGTGGGTGGTGCTGGGGTACGTACAGAGACGATGTCTGCAATGCAGCGATTCAGGTTGCCCTTGTCATCCTTAATGGTGATTGGCCGGTCTTCTTTGATTCTCTCCATGGCCAGTGGACAGTCCAGCTGTAGAGGGGGATTTGCATAACGAAAAAAGACATAGCAGTGCATCAGGATTGTAACAATTTAGTAACAAAGACAAACAACAGCAACAACAACAAAAATAGAAGTAGGCTGGACAATTGTTGACGGACGCATTAAATGAGTGGGAGAGTGAGATGGGGCAGGACTGGGACATGGTGCAGGTAAGACACAGCCCCAGGTCCCCATGGACATGCATGCCCATTCATGACGGGGACTTCAGCATGCCGCACTGCACTGCACCACAGCAACCCCCTACTCAACACATTGATATAAATCAAAGTGATAGCACAATGTCAGACTCACTCTGTACTTTCTGCAAAAGTCGTCGATGGATCCTACATCAGCGCCCTGGACCTGTTTGAAGGCAGCCTTGTACTGAACCAGCAGTCTAGAGCAAGCTGCTGTGTACCTGCACAAATAACAACTCACATTAGGTGTGTTGATTTACTTATTTATTCCTTTAACAAACACTCAGCATTGGATTGTAAATTATAGCACAACTGCACAAGGACCATGTTCAATGCATTCTTTAAATGTTTATAATCATCAGTACAAGCACCTGTCTGTCTATGAAAAGCACTGAACGGATGACGCTTAGGGCTTCCGCACACCGGCTCCGACAAAGTGCTGAGCACTGCTCAGCTAAAAATCGATTCCATTGTTTTCAATAGAACCACGCACACTGGCGCCGATGTCCGCGGACATTCTCCGATGTCGGATAGCAATTAGAGACGAGTTCTATTTTGTCGGCGCCGCCCATTGACTATCAATGCAATGTTCGTGTGAAATTGGGTTTGGGGGTCCGAATTCTGTCGGAAGCAAAAGTGCGCCGCACTTTGTCGGAGCCGGTGTGCAGAGGCCCTTAGTATTTAGTAGTAATAGTGGTAGCAGTATTGCTATTCATTATCAATAACATGTTATGGAGGGAAAAATGAAATGAAGAGAAGCTACTTACTCATTTGGAGTGACACAGTCTTTGATATATGCCTTCTCTAGAGCCTGGAGTGTCTTCACCACTGCAAACAGCTCTGCCATATTGTCATACCTTTTTCAGAAGGAGAGAGAGAGAGAGAGAGAGAGAGAGAGAGAGAGAGAGAGAGAGAGAGAGAGAGAGAGATGCTGCAACATGCGTACACCCAATCAATCTATGAAGACTGTACAGTTAGAAAAAAGGTCCAAAGGTTTTTTTTCTGAATGAATTTAAAAACATACATTGACTAAATTATTATCATACACCCCTCCCAAGAAAAACATCTGAGGAGCATTAACTTCATATACATTTCTTATATGTTCAACAACACATTTTATATGTGGGATTGAAGGTGATTTCCTTACTTTTCTCGCTCTCTGGCATTTTTATACAGCTTTACTTCCTGTGGAGAAATAACCATGCAAGATTTAATGAGCAAACTGTAAAGTAACTCAAACTCAACATTTTCAAAACAATGTGCGCCTATACTTTGACTTGACTTCTAAGTGCATTACACAAGAAAACATGCAATGACCAAACTTATAGAGTTAGGACTTTGAAATAAAGTATACAGTCCCCTTTAATAATATGCATATATCTATATGTATCTAATAATTCAGATGTACATGCAAAAAAAAAACTGGAGATATTGACCAATTTTGTACTGAACAAGAAAATTTAAGACTTACTTCATATAGCTCTGGTTTATTGGCTGGGGCTTTAGCAGGAGTTGGAATGAGAGAAAAAAAGAAGTTAAGAACAGACAGTACCATGCAGAACCTTACTATGTAACTAGGAGAAAGGTATGCGGAAAAGTTCTCACACTGTCACTATTGACAAAAGTTCATTCAAATCGCTGTTTTCAGTCTCTGTGCCTTTCAGTCTCTTAGAACCTGTATTTGCCCGGCATGTTTGCCTGAATTTAGACGGTTCTTGAAGTTTTTTGCATTCTGGAATGTTAAACATTTTAAAGCGGGAAGTGATTTAGACTAAACAAAACAATAAGAAACAAAAACAGATAGTATGTTTTGCTATTGCACTATATATTCTCTACAAAAATCAACTATATTGCCTGACTGCAAATATGAAATGGTCATATTCCATGATCTTCCATGACTGGAAAAGTCTGTTTTGAAATTCCATGATATTCCTGAAACTCCAGGAATTTTCAGGAATTCCGTGACCAGTGGAAACCCTGTAAATTGGACCAGGTTTCTTGGACTTGGCTCTTCAGAAACTCACCTCCTCCCATTCCACCTGCTGCTGGTATTCCATGAAACATGATGTCGCCACTACTCAGTAAACGCTCTATCCCTACAAAATGGCAGCAGAAAACAAAAAAATACAGTCATGTAGCGGGTATGGACCACTTGAAAAGCAACAAGCAATGCCCTATAATCTCCTATATTAATACTATAATCACCACATACTTCAGGAAACATTTGCTTAGGTCACTACTTCCGGGGAGAGAACACCCTTTGAACACCACTCGGTAAACTGAGGAATGATCACCTATTTGGCCCTTCTACTGGATGACATCAGCCCAAAAGCATACCGCATTTATTCAACAAACACATACAAACAGTTAACGCAAAAAACACAGTTAAGATAAAGACTGCAACGAGACTTCTTTTATTTACACATTTGTGGCCAAGCTAGCAGGCTAACACCAGAGACTGATGTAGCCACAATCGAAAATAGATTACTACAATATGCGATTGGGAGAGACAACCGTCCTATTTGGTACTTTCAAATTGACCATGAATGTGTACTCTGTAATGTCATAAGTTGTCAAGAAACACCTCCTCATTAGCAGTTTGTCGACATCGTTAGCTGGCTGGCAGGCAATCATGCTAATCTTACTAGCTGGCCCTCTTTGTTATTGAATTGTTCAAGGAATCTAGCCGATAACTCTAAGGTAAAGATGGGTCCCGTGTTCCCCGCATCTCGAGTATACCATAAACTAGATCATTTAGGGAAAAACATGGCGTGATATGAAGGATTTACTCGATTGAAAATGAGCGAAATGTACAAATAACTCACCCCCAGCAATAATGTTGACGTCACATCAACACTTGCGTCGCAAGCGATACACGTCAAAGCGCAAAGCGCAAACCCATCATTTTGCTTTACTTTTCACTGTTGCTGATTATGTATTGCATACAAAACTCACATGCCATAGTTTGAATGTTTCATCTTAATGCAAAAAAATGTAGTTATGTCGATTTAATAAAAGTCTATAATAAAAATGATCAGTGGTTTCACATCAGGGATCAGCATTTGGTTGCCATGTCTGTATAAAAGCCTCAGACCCGGGCAATGCACCACACGTTTGTTCAAGTACATTTTTCATCACTTTATTTACACGAACACCACTTTACAATGTCATCTGTGTGAGTCTATATGTTGCATTGTATATTGCTTTTCACAGTCGCTTGGGTTGATTTGCCGTTTCAATGTATAAATATTGTATTTACCTGGCAACCCAATCATTATTCAAAGGGAAATGCGCGCGGCAACTGGAAGGTAGCAGGAGTGGATTTGCTCCAGGTTTAAAACGGTATTTAGGGTTAATTTCTGTCTTTTTGCAGTTTTACATCCCTTTACGGTTAACAGTTGCTTACGTCTCTGTTTCTGTCTGGGTTTACTTCTAAGTTATGTCCGCAGCGACAACTAGTAACCGCTAAATTGTTACATAGTATATAACTTAGCAATAGTCGTGCGCTACAGTGTGTTGACTTCAGTGATAGCCTGTTTACATGACCAACGCATAGCCTACGTTGTAACACCACCTTAACTTTTTACACTTATTCTGAACACCGTTTAATAGTAGCTCGAAACCAAGTCTGGCAATGTCATCACACGATGATGTTTGGATTGACACAGCAGCGTTAAGGGAAAAGAAACGGGTAAGTTGAAACCTACGCTCAAACACTCGTGTCTTTTCAGCCATTGATGTGCGCAGCTATTCTGGACTTTATGGTCCCATTCACTTCAATTCATTTTTTTGGCGTTTTACATATTTCGGACCGTGCGGACGCCGCTGTACTCGTGCGAGGAAAACAACAATTGTCTCGGGTGCTAAACATGGTCATGGAACGGCTTGCTTAACCAGAATGGTGTGTGTTGTGTCATTTCGAAGATAATTAAAGAAAATCTTATTACAATGGGATTTCTCATAGGCATGGTTTTGCATGTCTCTTATCTCTTTTCATGTTGACTGAGCTATCACCGTTACAAGTTTACAAGGTGCACAGCGCACATATGTATGCATACAAAAAGGAAGAATACATTTCACAGTGTAATTCTGCAAATAATTCACTTCAAAGTTAAGTGTTATTACATAGGCACCATGGTCATCAATATGTGTGTAAGAACAAGTGAAAAAACAAATCGGTCAGTTTGTCAAAGAGGAGACGGTAGATATGCACCATAATACACAGTATTCATCGAAATATGCTCATGAGTTATATGCTGAAGAAATACTGTACGCACAAATATCTATTTAGGCCTACTGAATTAGACTAATCATGGCCTATCAGAAGTGAGGTAACATACACGAGTGTGAAAATTGTCCTTTGATGGGCCTTGAACCCACAACCTGTGGAATGGTAGGCATGACTCCATCCACTAAGCTACCACAGTTTCAGTAAAATTTGTTTGACCAGAAAACTTCTTGTTGTGCACATTATCACAGCACTAAAAAATCATATAGGCCTACAATCATTTCTTCATCATACTTCAGACAATGAGGTAATGGTGCAGGGAAAATATATTTTATATGATTTATTGTGTTAAAATGCACAACGACGACATATCTTTCTGGTCTTAACATTTCTTATGAAACTGTGGTAGCTTAGTGGACGAAGTCATGCTGTCCATACCATAAGTTGTGGGTTCAAGGCCACTCTGCATTCAACTTTTACTCACGTGTATGTAACCTCACTCCTGATATAGGCCTACATTATAAGGCTTATTGGGAAAATAAATATTTGTGCCTTCAGTATGTCTTCAGCATATCTTTCAGGAGCATATAGCGACACATACTGTGTATTATGCTACATATCATCCACAGTGTCTGCTTTGAGAAATTAATCATTCTCAATTTGCACTACTTATTACATATGTGGTATGATCTGTTAACTTCAGAGTTACTTATTTTCAGAATTACAGAAAGTTCTGATCATTCTGCACATTGTAAGATGAAATGGTGATGACGCAGTGAACATGCTAAGAGATATGAAACCTGTCCAATCATGCAAATGACATCCCACTATAATAAGATTTTATTCAATTTTCTTCAAAACAACACAACACATTGCAGAAATTCTTGTAGCCATCATATGTAGGTCTATAGGATGTAATGGAAGCATTTACACATTGTCAGCAGCGCAAGCACCCTTTTCTCACAGACCCTTGATGTGCCCTACAGACAGACTTGAAGTACTTTGTACATGGGCCCATCTAAAACATGCAGTACAATGTTAAGATTTTGTTTGTTAATTCTTAACCTACAAACATGGAAAAGACAGAGGAAATGGAAGACGTTGGAAACGTCTTGAATGTAGCAATCCCATTACAATAGAAACAACATGAATTGTTTGCCAATTAATGACTATATGTAGTAGCCTAGCCTATAATGCAACCTTTGTTATATAGCCTAATAGTGAGTTAAATTGAATCCAAATGTCTCAGCGTGCCCTACAATATCGCCCCCCTGTGGCCACATTAGCTAATGAAGATAATGTTGCTTGAGTGATATGTGGCATGTGCATTATTGAGGAAAGAGACGTAGGCTATGTGCCGTCAGTATTTTTCCTTCATATCATTCAGAAGCATGGTGTGATGCATACTTTGTACTATGGTGCGCATATCTACCATCTCCTCTTTGACAAACTGACCGATTTGTTTTTTCACTTGTTCTTACACACATATTGATGGCCATGGTGCCTATGTAATAACACTTAACTTTGAAGTGAATTATTTGCAGAATTACACTGTGAAATGTATTCTTCCTTTTTGTATGCATACATATGTGCGCTGTGCACCTTGTAAACTTGTAACGGTGATAGCTCAGTCAACATGAAAAGAGATAAGAGTATGCAAAACCATGCCTATGAGAAATCCCATTGTGATAAGATTTTCTTTAATTATCTTCGAAATGACACAACACACACCATTCTGGTTAAGCAAGCCGTTCCATGACCATGTTTAGCACCCGAGACAATTGTTGTTTTCCTCGCACGAGTACAGCGGCGTCCGCACGGTCCGAAATATGTAAAACGCCAAAAAAATGAATTGAAGTGAATGGGACCGTAAAATCCAGAATAGCTGCGCACATCAATGGCTTAAAAGACACGAGTCGCTCAACTCAAACTAGATTCTAGATGGCATTGTTTACACCTGGTTATCTTCAAACCTTGGTAACCGATATCGGCATAAGCTTTGGAATATTTTGTTTATTCCTTATGTTGATAGTTACGTGGTTTTGCTCACAATGTCGCTTGTTCCTTTGGCATGCCATTTCCCTCCAGCAGGGTTGTTATTGTTGAGCAGTAAGCTTAGGCCAGAGTGAGGCCCAAAGCATGAACACAAGTACTACTTCTTCATATTACGAAGGTTGTAGCTTGAAATATGTATGATTGAATGCCTTTCAGAAACGACATGTGCGTCCTATATCCAAACTCCTCAACCCTTTGGCTCGCTGTGGAGGGTACAGCACGGCTGTGGCACTCAATTTCACGCAGACTAAACTGGAAATGCCAGCCACCAAACAGAGTACCATATCCTCCTTCTTCAGACCTGAGAGAAAGGGTAAGTTAAGAATTGAGTGAACATTTTTCATCTCTGACCCACAAAACAAGTAGAGACCGGAGCACACTGCAGCTTAGTTTTTATCATTATTATTATTATTATTATTATTATTATTATTATTATTATTATTATTATTATTATGTGTAAACACCTGACTAACGTTTCAGCGTTGCTACGCCTTCTTCAGAAGAAGCTTAATAAAGTGTCCTCCAGCCTCTAATTTTCAATGTTTGTCCCACTGTGATGCACCTCCAAGCTGATGGATGATACAGACAGTCCCAATTGTACATTATATAGCCTACTTGTACATAATTGCCTATGGGTGTAATTATGGTGTTGCTTTTCCTCTAGGATCTGAAAAGAAGTCAGCTTCATGTCCTGGGCGTTCAGGAGATCCATCCGTCAGAATCCCCATCAAGTCTGAGGAAACCAAACCAGGAAAAGATTTTGGATGCCAGACCACAAAACCAGTAAATGATTTTGGATGCCAGACTTCCTTCAACCACAGCATAGAACTTCATAATAGTGACATTTTCAATATGGCAGGTGATGCAATTCATGGTGAGGCATTGACTCCTCCTGAACATGAGAAAAATGTTTCCACCTCTGCCCTTAACTGCTCCAAAGAGCAGACATTCCTGCATTTGATAACCGGATACGAGTCTGAAGAGGATGTGGAAAAACCTGACGAGAAAAGGAGATCTTACGAATCCTCTTTCATGCTTGGTGCTGCAGAGAAACGGCCACTTGGCTGCCAGCCGTCATCGTCATCGTCACAGATGTGGTCCTGCTTGCCGGTTCCTGAAACGTTGCCTGTCACCTCTCTGGACTCTGCTACTCAGGATTCTCAGCGTCTTGGGCCCTCACATCAGAGACACATTCCAAATGAAGGACAACATTCTGTTTCTGGTTTATCTGAACTAAGTGAGGGTGAGTTTAGGGCTTGGGTTCAGAAGCGTACTGGGATCACCTCCACTCAGACAAAGTCCTCCTCTTCCTCCTCAGTATGCTCACCAGCTAAGCGTGCTGGGAAGGAGAACTGCCCCAGCAGCACATCAGTGAGGTGGAGGGATTCGGGCTATGGTGGATCGCCGCTGAAAAACGGCAGCAGGCCCCCAACACCCAGCAGTCCGGCTGCTAAAGGCAGACCGTGGGAGAACAAGAGTCAGTCACCACTGAAACCATTTATGGAACCTGCATCACCACCACGGAAGTTGAATTCGGAAGCAGGCAGACCTGCTTCTAAACCCAAGTCATGGACAACAAAGTCACCACTGGGACCATGTCTTAAAGGTGCTCCACTACCGCTGACGCGGAAGTTGGACATGGAAACCGACAGCATGGCAGCCCTGTTCACTCAGGACTCTCAGGGTCATCGAGTGATCGCACACAGGCCTCTGCCACCCCAGCAGCGGTCCTGCTGGAGCCCTCTGAAGGACCGCACTAACACTGGTGGTAGAAGTAGTAGCAGCTGTGAGGGAGGAGGAGGAGAGGGAGGCTGGCGGGTACCATCCGACGATGGCCTGGATGAGGCCGAGTCTGAATCACAGCTGGAGGCTGAGATGCTCTTCACCCAAGACTCTCAGGGCTACCTAGTTATAAAACACTAATAAACTGAAAAAGGTTCATCAGGCCTGCTGCTAATAATTTATGAACTGTTCTGTCTTCAAGGACAGGTAAACGTTTGTACCTGACCAGTGTCAGCTACTTTACCTCTGCAGCCTTTTACCCTTTCCTGGCCTTGAAAACGAAATGGTTCATAAGTTAAGCACAGTTATAGCAATCATGTCTAGTACTTGTTTTAATGACTAGTACCTACCTTTTTATGTTGGTGTATGTCTTTTTGGAAAAGTGATCTTTCTAAAACTGTGTCAGTCAGCAATGTTTTATGGTGTCCACTTTTGAAAAAATGGTTAAGCCTTTTATATTTGTGTGTACTGTACACTATCTATATTTTTTGTAAAGTGATATATTTTAGTATTTAAGACACTGTGTTTTACAAGCACATATGTATCACTGTCAACCGCAACCTTCAATTGCAAGCATTTTATCAGTAAGATGTAAATGCCTAATGTGAAACCGTATGTGCTTTACATAGGAATACTGATTCCCAGCAGCTTTAACGTAGTACATCCTTGTTTCTCAAATTCTTTTCACTGTAAATGCTGCTATATTCAGCAAGCCAAATGTTGAGTAATGTCTGAAATATGTGGCACTGTGCTTTTAAGTGTTTGTTTTGTATTAAAGAAGAATTGGACAACCATAACTTATATCTGCTATTTTTATTTTGAAAATAAAGGGGTTGAACATATTACAATTGTTTTTGTATGTAACAAATTGATGTTTAACATGTCAATATCATGCCCTGCCCAGATGTATTCCAAACTGCCAAACACAATACAGCATTTTTGTACGTTGATGTATTACAGTGCACACATTAAGGCATATATATGTATATGTAACCAGTGAAGCTCAACTTCTACCTAGGTTTCTAAGGCATTTGTTTTATATTATGACACCAAGCAAAAAACGCATAATATGTCAAAAAGAGTCATCTTAACGGCTTGTAGTCTGTCTTCATTTTATAGGAAAGTGTCTATAAACAATAAACAGTCATTTGTGCTGTTTGTGACATTTCAGTGATCTAAGTCAAGTGATCTGAGCCAGCAAAATAATTTCTTATTACATCACCTGTGTTTTATCAGGCAAGGTCATATCAGTGGTTAAATCCAGTACAGTCACAAAACGGCTTCCCTCAAATGTCTCCTAAGCCATCAATGATTTCTTGCTGGCATACTGTACAATCAAGCTCAGTCCCATTTAGGCAGTGTGTGTCCCCGCCGTGTGCCATGGTTGTTTACTGTATCAAACATACTTGTTCATTCAGCATAACAACCACAAAAGTTAGCCAGCTAACTTGTCAAGCCAACTTAAAAACACCATCAGAATTCTAACAAGTGCCCTGTCATCGACTGGATACAACTCTTTCTCGCTCCAGTAAAGTAGTGTTATGACATCCATGACATGAAATTATTTTAAAATGACATGAAAGTCATTTAATTTGTTGTGTTCAAATTAAAAGTGTGGCAAATCCATGAATCCTACATTTTGCTTGCAAAATAAAAACTCTTCACTGTCTGTTCCATGGCACAAAATAATTTTAGAGTGGTTATCAAGCACTCAGCAACTTTTGTGGTTTCCATCTTGTTTGAGGGGAAAAGTATATTTGTAAAAAAAAAAAAAAAATGCACACAAAAAAATTGTTCAACCAAAGGATGTATAAAAATGTGAATCAGTGCTTCAACAAAGTAATACTACACTTATAATAATAATACTTCTAATGGGGAAAAACTAAGATGTTTTGTAACATTTGAGGAGTGGCAAAATTGGGGCATCCTTTCATGACATTCAAGCCTTTAACTTAAAGTGCCAGATTACTAAATGATTAAAGTATAATGAGTGAGTTGGATCTGAAGAAGACATTTTACCTCCAAATTTCCCTTTTGAATATATTTAGTTTGGCTGCAAAACCCTTCTTCAGTTTCCAACCTAATGCCTACTGTACATGGGGGTTGTGTCAGCTGAGTCAGCTGAGCTGACATTTCCCTTTTACACAGTCTGTCTGGAGTGAAAGTTAAACTAGTTCCTCCTGTCCTTTCCTTTTACTTTTGGTGTCTCCTTGCCTCTGGAGAAAATGAACGTAAACGGACCTAACCAGGGAAACTTTTGAGGGGCTTTCCCCTATTCAACACCCTGATTGCAAATTATATAATAATAATGGCCTTTGAGTTGTGCTTTTGCTGGATATAAATAAAGCTTCATTCATCAATGATGGCATGCCGTGCATCACGAGGACACAAGCAATAGGAAAGGAAGGGTGGAAGCAGTTTTGACTCGCAGCCCTGGTCTTGGACGGAGCGCTGGGATTATTGAAAGTGCAGTGAGCACGGGTAAAGGAGGACGGAGGAGGAGGAGAGGAGATGATTGAAGAGATGCAGAAGAGGAGTGGGATGAAGTGCAGTAGTGTCAGATCAGCCCGCCATCTCCGTAGGCTCCGTGACCAGCTTTGAGCCATCCCAGACGACGGTCTTGAACTGCTCGGGCACCGGCAGCTCTTTCTGTGGATAATAACAGCAAAGCAAGAGGATAATACTCAAGTCAAAGACAGAACCTCTTTTAGAGTTTGAAAACCGTTTTAACTGTTTAAACTGTTTCAGGTAAATAACTCAGAATGAAATAGTTCCGTCGAGTTTACTTTGATCTTTCATTTCATTTCAAATTGTAAAGTGTTTACATGACGCTTTCAAAGCGGAATTAAACTTAATTCAGAATTAAAGTGAGTTAATACTAAATTATGTGTAGATGTCTCATGTAAAAGTAGCCACTGTCTCCTTAAGCCTGGTTGCTCATCTTCATCTGGATTCCCTTTACAATATGGAATTTAATCTCAAAGGGACTTTAGCTGGTAAAAGGAAAAGTTAAGAGGTCCCACTAAATAAAAATAAAATTGGCCTTGGCTGTGGTTCAAATGGCTAAGGCACTGTACTAGTATAGCCTACGCTTGTAACCTGGGTTCGATTGCGGACTGAGGTCATTTCCCTATCCTCCACCATCTCTCTTTCTCACTCGTTTCCTGTGTCCATCTCGCACTGTCCTGTCAATAAAAGGCAGAAAGTCTTGTGTGTTCCTTATAAGAGCACACTCACATAGTCATCTTCCTCTGGTATGAGGATGTTCATCTCGGAGCTCTTGGCACTGACGATCTCACAGTCCAGGGCGTCTTTACTCAGGTACACGTGGCAGCCTTCCGTCTTGTTGATGGAGATGGTAGGAACCTTACCCATCACCTAACACCAAAATATAAATTCACATGAGAACAGTACAGTGCACTCTGTCTGTTGTATCTATGAATAGATTCCTGTAATCTACATGTATAGGCTACGGTCTGAAACAGTTCTGACTTCTGGACATCTTGAGGAAATATAAGCACAACGTATAAATTGAACTGTAATGCACTATTCTGTTTACACCAGAAGCAGCTGTTTTGCTGCAATTTACTGTATCTTAAACGTTTTAGCAGTTCACATCACAGCGTCTTAATCCCTCATGACGTAACAGTAAAAACCCTGAAATAGTTTTGAAAAGCACTGAATTTTGCTTAAGGCTCATGCTTCTTGACTTTATTATAAACTCTTGGTCACCATGACATTTTGACTGCAGAAACGTACCTGGAGCTTGATGTCTTTGGAGTTGATCACTTCAACAATGCCCACAGCATTGTCAAACACCAGGCCCAGTTTCTTACAGTTGTCTGTGGAGAGTTAAATATTTAAATGATCAATTAATAGTTATATAGACATTTTAACCCTATGCTGCATGAAAGTACTTTGGATTTTTTCTGGCCTTGTCTCTGAGTCCAGTGGTGCAATCCGTGGTAGCCATTTTTATTGTCATGGGAAAAGTTATCGACTGAGAGGTCTACACAGTTTAAATTCCTTTTCGTTTGTTTAATTCCATGGCAATGCCAATGGTACGGAACAAAAAATGACCAATCAATCAACAGCCTGAATCAGTCTTCATGCTGAACCTTGACCAGTGCAGGGATGTGCACACTTTTCCCCCCTCAGCTCATGGGGACTCACCCACAGGGCCGTTGGCAGCTTTTGCTGGGCACAGGACAAAGTCATCTGAAAGTGCCCCCTACCCAATACGTACACAATGTAATGGGGACCCAAATCGGGGCCCTCTATCTGCCTGGGCCCAGGGCAACTGACCCCTTTGCCCCCCTGTTGGCAGGCTCTCACCCATGATGATGGAGTTGACTTTGCCCTTGATCTGCAGGGTGGAGTTGTTGCAGCTGAAGACGTAGACCACCTGCTTCAGCTCCGTGTCCTCGATGACCAGGTCATGAGCCTGCTGCTGGTACTCCTGTACGTCACATACAAAACAAACACACACTATCAGAACTAAGTAGACGTACAAGTACAAGTAGCGCTAAATACTTGATGTAAATACATTATTGATACAAGATGTTTTATTGTTGTCATATTCGTTGCTTCATGATATCACCGGCACATACAGTAGTTGTTACGCCAATTATTCGACTGCACCCAATGAGGTAGATACCCTGTCTGGAACAATGACCCCTTAAAATAAGTGCTGTTTCATATAAGGAGCAACGTCTATGTGAGTATATGTGAATATATCTTCGTAAATAAAAACTGACAGGGATGAGAATGAATGAATGAATGAATGAATGAATGAATTAGCAAACTAATGAATGAGTGAATGAATGAATGAATGAATGAATGAATGAATGAATGAATGAATGAATGAATGAATGAATGAATGAATAAATGAATGAATGAATGAATGAATGAATGAATGAATGAATGAGTGAATGAATGTTTGACTAAATGAATCAATGAATCAATAAAACTTTAATACTGAATCTTGTATGCAGCTCCAAGCATGTATAATCAGTTAATGTTCCTGAATACACAAAGAGCAAACTGAGATGAGCATGACTTGACAAGGTTAAATGAATGAATGAATGAATGAATGAATGAATGAATGAATGAATGAATGAATGAATGAATGAATGAATGAATGAATGAACAGACAAATGACTGCTTTTGTATGCATCTCTGTCCTACGCACCACTCTCCACTTCTTCCCCTCCAGCTCCAGCACGGGTGTGTGTTGTGGAGGCGGCCGCTGTGCGGGGGGCTGTGCCTGCGCCTGAGCCTGTGTCTGGGCTTGTGCCTGTGCTGCCTGGTTCTTCTTCTGCTTCCTCCTGGCGTTCTTGGACTTGGCCGGAGACCCCTGCTGCTGCTGCTGTGTCTGTGGCTGCTGTTGGGGTCCGCCCTGAGCGCGCAGGCCCGGGTTCTTGTGAGTCATCTGGTCAGCCGAAACATGCTTCAGACCTGAGGGGAGACATTGGACAAGTTCCATTTGTCAGTGGACATTTTCTGCTGTCTGATGAAGTGATTTAGAAGTAAATTGACATTGACACGACACTGGAACTCAACAGGCATATACAGGAAATTGAATATATTTCTTTACAATGGACAAGGCTTCATCCTTGTGTTGGACATTGTTGCCAGTGTTGCAACTGTACACTGCGCCTAGATGTCTTGCTTATTATACAATGAGCCTTGTTACTTTATTATTTAATGTTGCTTCTGTTACCTTGTGTTGGACAATGCTGTCAGTGTTGCAACTGTACACTGCACCTTGATGTCTTTTTTAAATTTTTGCTACTTTTTAATGCATCGTCCTCTTCTTTACTCTGTGTAGGACAATGCTATCAGTGTTGCAACTGCACACTGTCCCTTACCCTGTCCTTGTTTAAATTGCTCCTTGTAAGTCGCTTTGAACAAAGGCATCTGCTAAATGCTAATGTAATGTAATGTAACATGGCAGCAACGGAAGCTCACTAGTGTTTCCAGCAAAACTTTAGTCAATCAAGGTGATGTGGTGGTGCTCTGTTTCCCCCCTCATTGAAATGAATGGTAGAATGTTCAAAATTATTATGTCACAAGCTGTGGTAGTGGAGTGAGGAGTGACTAGGTAAAGGCATTGTCAGAGAGGTCTCGGCTCTGACTACAAACTGTATAAACATCATTAGCCAACTTCAAAATGTATGCATATACTACAAGCATACTCACAAAGAACAAAAAGTTGTAAAGTGTGTTGTGAAATAAAATATGAAAACACATTTTTCAAGGTGGTCGCCTTTAGAAGAAGGAGAAGAAGGAGAAGGAGAAGAAGAAGAAGAAGAAGAAGAAGAAGAAGAAGAAGGAGAAGAAGAAGGAGAAGAAGAAGGAGAAGAAGAAGAAGAAGAAGAAGAAGAAGAAGAAGAAGAAGAAGAAGAAGAAGAAGAAGAAGAAGAAGAAGAAGAAGAAGAATGTGCTGGGGGAGCGCCGTCTCACCTTTGGTGATGGCCTCCCCCTGGTTGAGCTGCGCGAACAGGGCCGAGTGCTGGGCCGAGGGAGCAGGAGCTGACGGTGTGGGCGCCTCGTCCAGGAAGACCGGAGGAGGACCAGGGGGAGGAGGGGGAGGAGGAGGGGGTGGGGGACATGGGGCCGATGGGGCCGATGGGGTTGATGCGCCGGGGACAGACAAAGAGGCTGGGGCCATGGGACCCTATGGGCGAGAGAGAGGCATGAGATGAGTATGAGAGAGTTCAGTTGTAAAGGTGTCAATACACAGGGCAACTTTGAAAAAACGTAATCCAACTGTTTTACAGTTTTTCTCGATTGCTTACATAGAATTTCTGGAATCATGTATTGAATTCTCAAAACGTGCACAAATCCAAAATCTCACACACAACGGGCAAAACTCCTCACTACCCCTGGAAAATGAACGTCTTGTCTCAAAATTATGTACTCTCTTTTAAAAAGGCAATTTTGTTCTCAAAATGCAATCACAAGCATCATTTTACAGTAATCCACACTCATATGAACCATTGAACACTAATGTGCATATGGTGAAACGCTATACTTAGCTTGACTCACACAGTATATTTTACAATGAACAATTTACTGTAAAATATTGTGTAACCACATGAAAGTGATGTTGTGAGTGAGTTGTATTACATATTTTGGAGATCAAAAACTAAACAAATGTGTGTTCTCACTGCATCCACTCGTGTGTTCATCAATATCACATGCAATGTGTGTCCTTATGGGGTGATGATTTCAGATTGTAAACAGCTATGAAGAGAGTTTGCCCATGTGATGAGTATGTATGAAGTACGGTATATAGTATGTAGAACATACGTAGTATGTACTGTATGCCAGTTGATTTTAGTATTTTGAATGACTGTGTGTTCCATGCGAAAACCAGGGATTTTCTTCATGAAAACTGTGTCTAATCCAGAGAATTGTGTGTGTGTAGTGTTTTGAAAAGAGTGTGTTTTAAAACTGAAATGTGAGTGTAAAGAAGGAATTGTGCATATAGTTCAGTGACATTAGTTAGGGGAGTTGGGAAAGGTGGGTGAGGTGTAATTGTGTGTGAAGTACCAAAAATTGTGTGAAAACCTTTAATTCTACTGTTAATTTCCTTTGTATGTTGCTGTGTTTATTCCACTGCTATTTTTCTGACTGTTACAGCACTTTATTCTGTATGTTATGTATGAATATGTGCTTCACAAATAAAACAAATACAATTTAATTATGGCAAGAAGGGAAGAAGAGAAAGGAAGACAATTTATCTTACAACTCAGCTGTCTCAATATTATGCCCTTGAGGACTGGAGTCTTCACAGATAGATAAGATATGAGAGAGAAGATGAAGAGAAGCAACTGATTACAACTATCATTGCAGGACCAAGTACTGCGGATGCAAACCACGTGTTGCAATAAAATGTTACTTCTGCTGCAGTATTTGCTTTTTTCCTGCAGGGGGAGTACAAGACAACAAACCATCGCCGAGCTGTCGACGCTACTCAGCCATAGGGATTGAGAGCCGTATACAGTACAAGTATGTGCTGGGTCATCCTCAGAGCAAAGACGGCGGCACACGTCACATTAGGTTCAAAACAATTAGCAACCCAAGCTGTGCGAGAGCAACAGTATGGAATGCATTTATTTGACTTCTCTCACTCATCAATCTACATTTTAAACATGACAAGGCAATACGTTGCCCTAACTTCACTCACTATTCAGACACTGACTCTTCACTATCCCGCACACACACACACTCATACACACACACACACTCATGCACACGCGCACCCACACACACACGCGCGCGCACACACACACACACACACACACACTCATGCACACGCGCACCCACGCACACGCGCACACACACATACACACAGACATACTTGTACACACATACCGTACACACAAAGAACTGTTGCCTCCATTATATGTGAGTCTATGTGAGTATTTTTTTCCACATACGTGTATGTACTTTGTATGTGCAGAGTGTGACTGACTTCCATGTGCTGTCAGTCTCTCATCGTTGACACAATGGCCTCTTTTTAAGATGTGTGTTTCTGCTCTTCAGATTACCGTACTTATGGCAACAGGTGTCAACTGGCCAACAGTGGGCTTAATGCCCTCTGACTCTCTCTCTCTCTCTCTCTCTCTCTCTCTCTCTCTCTCTCTCTCTCTCTCTCTCTCTCTCTCTCTCTCTCTCTCTCTCTCTCTCTCTCTCTCTCTCTCTCTCTCTCTCTCCCTTACACACAGCTGTTACTGACAGACTGGCTGCCTCCTTGCCACAAGGACACTATAAAATACCAGCAACTGCTTTCTCTCAAGTTCAGTTTACAGAGATTATGATAGTGTGCTTTACTAAACATGTCAAATGAGAGTCAGGTAAATAAGAATGTGATGTTACACATTCTGAAGACATTTTTTTTGTCATTGTCTTGTATGCATGTTTAGCTTACGTAACTGCACATTGGAGACTGGTCAAACGCAATTTCAAACTTCTGTGCTAACCCTGTTAAAATACTGTAGATTTTTGACAATAAAGTACACTTGACTTGACTCTGCCAACTACTATGGACACAGATGTCTATTGCATGTTACAAAATGCATAGTAATCTGCCTGCCTGTCTGTCTGTCTGTCTGTCTGTCTGTCTGTCTGTCTGTCTGTCTGTCTGTCTGTCTGTCTGTCTGTCTGAAGTGGAGGTACAAACATACTGTAAAGGCACATTGCAGAATACAGAATATAGTTTAAGGCATATGAAATATGACATTAATGCTATCAAAATACCTTGCCAATGAGGGCCATTTCTGCCCTTGATGAACCCTGCCGTGTGTGTGTGTGTGTGTGTGTGTGTGTGTGTGTGTGTGTGTGTGTGTGTGTGTGTGTGTGTGTATCCCTGCCGTAAGTGCTTGTGTTGTGTCCACTGGTGACCTAATGAGAGTGAAGCAGCAATGTTCCAGTTTAAGTTACATTTGTGTGTGTGTGTGTACATGTGTGTACGTGTGAGCAGCAGCCATGTAGACTACCAGTGTAAGTTACATGGCGTGTGTGTGGCAGCAGGTGTGAAGGGCTTGAGACACAGTCGGCTTTTGTTGGGGACGTTTCTAGTCCACAAGAAAACTCCATTGAACCAACCAGGCCCTGAGGACCACCTGTCTTTATCACACACACACACACGCCTTTACTCACTCAAACACGTATACACACACACACACACACACACCTCACAGCGTGGGGGACAGCTGACACTAAGCCACCCCCATTTTTGAGTCTCAGGTTTCTGTCTGTGAGACACACACACACACACACACACACACACACACACACACACACACACACACACACACACACACACACACACACACACACACACACACACACACCTCACAGCGTGGGGGACAGCTGACACTAAGCCACCCCCATTTTTGAGTCTCAGGTTTCTGTCTGTGAGACACACACACACACACACACACACACACACGCACACACACACACACACACACACACACACACACACACACACACACACACACACACACACACACACACACACTCAAGTACCTCAAGACAAATGTGCCTAGTTCAGACAACCATACAGTGCTAGTAACTCCAAATTGAGTTGGGGTGAAAATCTTTTTTCTTAAATGTCTTCATGCCAAACCAGTATAACTTCGTCCAGTACAAGCAACATGGATTTATATTTTTTCTTTTATTTTTGTATTTTCTATTACACAGTAATAGAAACAGTACTGACTGTTATGTTGTGTGTTGGTTTGGAAACTTCTTGTTTTCTTACATTATATTAGATTCATAGCATAAACAGTATACTTTATGGGGGTTTTTGTTTGTTTGTTTTGTTTTTTCGGCATTTTAGCCTCTATTCAGACAGAACAGTCAGAGATGGAGACCGGAAAGCAGTGGGAGAGAAAGAGACAGAGTAGGATTGGGATATGACTCTGGCCGGACTCGAACCTTTGTCCCCGTGGGTATGCAAGCCTAGATGGGATGCTATATGTTTTATCTGTTATTTATCAAGACAATTGTGTTTTCCATTATGGTATCTTTAGTCAACATGTCAACCTAACTGTTTGACTGACATATCTACTGCCAGTTAGTCTACATAAGGAAGTTCTCTCCTATGGTACCGTATGTATTTATTATTGTTGTTGTTGTTTTTGTTATTGCTGTTGTTACTGTTGTTACTGTAAGACTCACGTCTTTGCTCCAGGTGAGGCCGGTGGCGTGGTGCTGTTTGATAATGTCCTGCATCTCGGTCCAGATGGAGAGGTAAGCCTTGACCCAGTCCACATGCCGCGCATCACTATTGGACACACACACACACACACACACACACACACACACACACACACACACACACACACACACACACACACACACACACACACACACACACACACACACACACACACACACACACACAAAAAGCAGAAGAAACACAATTCAAACAGTCTGAAATAGCCATTTGAGTGAATTCATGAAACGTAACATATTTTGTTGTTGGGTGGTGGTTGGTAGGTTTTCTAGCGCAGTAAGTAAGCTTGAAGAAGGCCAGACGGCCCGAAATGTTACTTCAAAAATAAAACGTGGAGCAGAGTGTGTGGCATTTTCTTGATTTTCTTTGAGGTTGTAGCGCAGTCCCAGTGTTACTCACGAGTCTTTGTAGTCTTTCAGGACTCTGTTGGTGTAGAACATGGCGGCATCATTCATCTCCTTCACGTAGGGGCCTGGCTTCTGGCCCTAACGGAAAGGAAGAAAGAAAGGGAAACAGACAATGAATGAATGGAAGAGAGAAGGAGATGAGGAAAGAAAGATAGAGTCAGACAGAGACAGAGAGGTGAAGACAAAGACCGATACACAGTGAAAAGAAGGAAACAAAGGACAGACCAGTGGAGAATGAAAAGGAGAGCAACAAAGGAGTCGCGATGAGGACTGTTCCCAGTACAGTTGCTGGGCCATGGGGTAGCTACAGCCTGTGGTTGGGTACACCAGGTGCAGAGGCAGGTGCAGGGTGGTTTCAGAGTGCACCACGCCTGGACTACTGTAGCAGTCTGGCATACAGGACATTTCCCACAGGGCCTCAGGGGTCAATGCTACTGTCTTTTTGTACTTTCTTAGAAGCTAGGCTAGTCCACATTATAGATAGCCTGGGAACTCCCATACTGCCTTTAGGTCTACACAATCGTTTCGATCACTTGTGATTAGGTCTGGAGTTAACCAGGCAACATTATAGAGGGGGCAGCGCAAAACTGCACACACTATCAATACAAAGACTAAAAGACCATGACGCCTTAAGACAAGGCCCCTGATTTAAATTAGCTGTTACCAGAATGTCAATGACCAAGCTGTAGTGTATTACAAAAGACTGTGTAATGTCGTATCAGTGGCCTCTAAATGTTTTCATCACCAGCCAAAATGCCTAGTAGATGGTAATATAAGTTATATGTTTCGCCGGGCAGGTTGGCAGGTGTTAATATACAGTGCAGTAGACAATAGAAGAATTTGTTTTCAATAGTTTTCAACCAGTGGAATGGTGAAGATTGTACACATTGCAATATGATAGTAGGATGAAATTGAAATGCATTTAAAAAGATTTCACTGGAATTTTTATTGAGTCTTTTTGACTTCACAAACCTGACATATGAGTGAACTTACATATGAGTGAAGCAAAAATAGACCAGGTTTCTAAACTCAAAACCTGCACTGCAACCCTATTTGTGCAACCCCAGTTTTGAATACGCCTAAAACAGTCACATAGAAGCAGCTTGTTTCCATATGTAACAAAAGAAGGGTAGGTAGATCATTACTAATATCCCTTGGAATCAACTGACTGGTCTTGGAAGGTGAAATGTTCAACAAAGCTGAAGGAAAAAAGATCCTAGGTTCGCCGCAAGTCAAAATAGTCTTTATTTCATTACACACCCGGATAAAGGCCCTAGGGCCGATAAACATTGGTGAGTTTTAGTGCATTAGCCCATGAATTCTGACTTTAAATCAACGTAGTGCCCGGACCTAGGATCTGTTTCCATCATTTTGTTTCAGCTTGTGTCCATGTTCGACCAGTGTCCCCATCTTCTGCATCCAGCCTTCCAAACAGCAGATCTGTATCAGCTGCTCTGTGCTTTGGACTCTGGGGAACAGGGGCGCTGTATCTATAAATCACCCAGGAGCAGCAGGCCCACATCATCGCATGACAACGCACTCTAATGCAGTTTCTCTTCATAACAAAAGTAATCCTGCTGCACTAACCTTGTGCTGTGCCTGACCACTCTTTATTTAACCCAAAGCCAACCACCCCGCACAACAAGAAAGTAACAACATCCATACTATGCTTCAGTGGGGAGCAAAATAAGGGAACAGTACCAAAACACCTCTTTATGTCCTCGTTTGTAAGTGGCTTTGGTTACAAACTGCTGAATGTAATGTAATAATACACGACACGACAGCTGGAGTGTAGAGTGGACAGTAATGTAATAATGCTAACACAGGGAAGTACGGGCCCAGCCATGGCTCAATCAGCTGGGCACTGCACTGCTACACCGGCGACCTGAGTTCCATTCTGGCCTGAGGTTATTTGCCAAGCCTTCACCGTCTCTCTCCCCACTTGTTTCCTGTCACCTCTCTAACTGCCCTGTGACAAATAATAGGTACAAAACCCCCGAAAAAATATATATATATTAAAAGAAACACAGTGAAGTGCGGACACAGGGAGGGACATAGGGAGGTAATGGGAATGTTTCAGCACTGTCCATGATGAGTTATCTGAGCGGCCCCTTGAGCATGTGATGGAGACCAGGGACTCTCCTCCCTCTAACTGCTGTCCAGACCTTATCTGACGCTGGAGAGCCACAGTGACAAAGTACACACACACACACACACACACACACACACACACACACACACACACACACACACACACACACACACACACACACACACACACACACACACACACACACACACACACACACACACACACACACACACACACACATTATAAACACAACCCAAGGCTCCACATGTCTGAGTCATCTTTTTTATAGCCTCCAAAACTTCAGGGATCTTTCCGGGGAAAGTAGAGACAGGACAGGAGGGATAATAGACTCTGTTCACTTCTACTCAGTGCCTAGAGTCATCTTCAAGATTTCATCGCTTTCCTGTTAATGTTCCTTTATCATAAATATACAGCTCCACTAAGACTCCTAAAACCCCTTACTTTCCCCCACCCACTCACCTGGTGGTGTCAGGAATCAAACATGCAACCCCTCCTAACCGCTTACCATTGACTGCCCATTGTTATGAAAGCTCTCATTGACAGCAGAGAAAGGCAGAAGTAAAGAAAATGCAGTATACTATGCAACAGTATGGTCATGTTATTGACC
>NC_085876.1:5629363-5631863 GCF_034702125.1 Engraulis encrasicolus
CACAAACACACACAAACACACACACACACACACACACACACACACACACACACACACACACACACACACACACACACACACACACACACACACACACACACACACACACACCCCTACATACTGTAGGTACACAAAGACCATGTGTGAAAAAAAAACCCACACCCACACACATGCACACGCACGCACAGAGAGAGAGAGAGAGAGAGAGAGAGAGAGAGAGAGAGAGAGAGAGAGAGAGAGAGAGAGAGAGAGAGAGAGAGAGAGAAAATGAGACCAAAATAGCAGTCTTATCTCCCTTTGATGCCAAGAGCAGAGGAGAGCAGAGAGCAGGGGAGAGAGGAGAACGGGTTATTTAAAGAACAGAACATGAATGAAGAAGGAGAAGGATACAACAACAGAGGAGAGGTGGAGAGACCAAAATGGCATCAGAGACTTAGACAAGGCATTCTCAAACTCTTTTGGACTGGGAACCCCCTAATGGAGCAGAACATGTGCCAAGGACCTCCTCATAATACCACCCCAAATCAGAGCAACAACAACGTTTTAATGCAAAAGTAGGACCTATGTAAGAGGTTTTTTTCCTTCAATGTGGGCCTCTTGCTGTAACGTTTTTGTATTGTAATTATTTTTGAAGATATTGTTTGGTCTTTGATGACAGGACAGTCAGAGAGGGACAGGAAACAAGTGGGGAGAGAGAAGCGGAAGGGTGTGCAAATGATCCGGGCTGGAATCGAACCCGGATCGCAAGTGTAGCAGCCCAGTGCCCCACCGTTAGAGCCACGGTAGGGCCATGTATATTGTAAGTGTCACAACGTTTTCATGGACCACCCTGAAATGCACCGTGGGACATGGGGCCCCACTTTGAGAACTACTGGTTTAGAGTGCAGTTGTTGTTTCCCAACACTGTAAACTCCCACAAACTCCCCTGAGACGCACTACACTACTACAGCATGTTCCACTGAGCACTGAGAGGCCTGTGCATCACGAAGAGCCGAGCGACAAGGACATTTTTAGCGTATGCAATTTGTTCTCGTGTGATTCGTTTTGTATGAAAAAGGGCAGCTGACTGAAAGTTTAGATAATAAATAAACAAAAACGGTAAAACTTTATAAGAAGGGGTGTACATCAATAGCCTGACATGACTTTCATTCCTAAGTAGAGAGAGGCTGGCCATGTCAGGCTAGTGCATGAACCCTTATCATGTCATGTGCGCAGCATGAGAATAATGATGGCATGTGGAGCATTAATGACATATTATTGATGTTTATGACGGTTGTTATAATGAAAGTTTAATGAATGACACTTTCTTGGTACAAATGCATGCAACGACATTTTGAGTATTAAATTAAAAAACTAAAAGTCTGACTAACCACTACCATTTGTGGCCATTTGAATGTGTTCACTTTTGAAAGTAGGGAATTATTAGAAAAGCGATAGATAACAAAGCATCCATTCACAGATTTACTATGGCATACGTACATTGTACCCTCCATCAAACTGATCACCCCCTCAGGATGTTCTCAAAGCCCCAATTTAAACAACATCCCCTCCTCCCCATGGGAATCTATATATAAAAAAAACATCTTTTGATGTATAGTCTGTCTATGAACTTTATGCCAGTATAAGCTGCTTAAGACCTCATTCACAGATTTACTTTGGCGTACACACTGTAGTGCACTCATAGCTCAATTTAACAACTACTAACCCTTTGCCAGATAAGCAATGGGGGGTTCCAGATCCCCCATGGGGTTCCCTGTCACCACGTGGGGGGTGAGGGTAAATAAATGAGCAGTGACTTGGCTATCTGACATTTCAGTCATGGCCACTGCTGAAAAAAACTTTAAAACTACAAATTAACTACAAAATAATGAGTCCTTGACTGGTACAGAACCATGCACTGTCTCTGTACTAATATTTACTTTGGTGTACAGTATATTACAGAATACCCCATCAAATTCATCCCAAGATAAAATCCCAGGGGGAGTCTCGTAGCCCAATTTAACATCTAAACCCCTTGGGGGTGGGGGTCAGGTGGGGGTCTGGTGGGGGTCGGATGTGTGTTCTTCTCCGATCTGTGTGTTCTTCTCTGATCTGAGACGAGTTCGTACATAGTACCTCTCTGATCTGTGAACTTTCAAACTGTCAGCTAACTAAAAAATGACAAATGATTAAAAAAGAACGATTTGGTACCATATGGTGCTACTAAACTAGGGATCCATTCACAGATTTATTTTGGCATACAGTTCACTGTACCCCCGATGCCATTCCCAAAGGGGTTCTCTCAGCCCAATTTAACATCTCTACACCCCTTGAGGGTGCGTATAAGGTCCCTGTTATACCAAACAGGGGCCTAAAAGTAAACAAAGAGTGAACATTGCCCTGGACTGACACTGAGGGTGAAGGACACTATTGAGTGCTGATGATGACAGAGAGGAGAAACACTTTTACAAGGTGACTCACTCACCTCATAGCAGATACACACAGAGGAGTGTGTGTTTCT
>NC_085876.1:5636863-5639363 GCF_034702125.1 Engraulis encrasicolus
ATCTACTAGGCTACATTTCCATCCCTACTATACTCCCTACTGACTAAATGTAGGCTACGTGAAGTTGCCCCTCTCTCGTTGTTTGTTCATATGCGCGGATGAGATGGAAAGCCTGGCTGTGCCAAACATTGTTTAAAAGTTTTCATCAAATTTTGGTCGGCACACAAGGTTTTGGACATACTAATTTAGTGGCACCTGGGCTGCGTTTGGTGCATTGATCAGTCATGTAGCCTAGCGAAAAAGACAGCCTGGGTGACAGGATGAGATCTTCCTCGGCTGGCGAGCGCTCAGCATGTGTGCGCGCGTTTCCTTCTCTCCCAAGACCAGACAGTTGCTTACAAGTCAAGTTGAGCACGAAAACAGCAAAGACAAGGTGATAGGCCTATTTCATTCAAATAGGGCCTACACGCTCCAAATAAAACATTGGTCGGAGGGATTTTCAACCGGACCGTAGCGCGAGCAGACAGTCAGTGTGAAAAGCCAAGTCTACCGGGAAAATCGCCGCTCGCTTACCATCAGTGCGCGAGCCCTGAAAATCGCAGCTCGCTTACCATCAGTGCGCGAGCCGTTGAAACAGTGAAGTGGCATATCGCAACAGCACATGCGGATTAGCCAAATTATATGCAACAAAGTCGCCAACAAAGCGTGGATTTAACGTCCTTTTAATAGGTAGCTTCGGTTTCTTTTCACCTCATGGGGAAAGCATAATTTCCATGCACTGCACGAAACTACTAAGCATAAAGTTAGCGATCAAACAAAAAATATTTGTTGTTGTCATTACAGCATTTAATAGGCTATGGCTGTTGTTTAAAATAGCCATTGGATCGCCAACCGTCCCTTGTATTAAGAAACAAAAGTATGGATATGAGCTGACATGGGACTCAATGTCGTTAAAATGCAGGGAATTGCATCTAATTTTTTCCCGTTTTTATTCGTTTGCGTAATAATAGTTTTTCTGTGCGTTCCGGGACCTCTGTCCAACTCATCGTCGCTGTGATGTCATATGTGTTTTGCGTTCCGGTACCTTGTGATTTACAAATTAAGCACTGGGGAGGGGGTATAGGCAGGAATCACTGATAGCTTTGGTCAGGCCTAGGACAAAGTCATATGCAAGCCCCCCCCGACACACTCAGTACATACATACAATGTAATGGGAGCCAATTCCTCCCCTCTCCATGGGCCTGGCACCACTGACCCGTCTGTCGGATGCCCTGGGGGCAGGAATCGCTCACCTTTGACCCCTTGGCGAGGGGCCGCATGCGGCGACAGCCAATGACCCGCGAGAGAGTGGCTAATCACTTCCTCTTCACCCTATTGCCGGCCGTGTGTGTGTGTGTGTGTGTGTGTGTGTGTGTGTGTGTGTGTGTGTGTGTGTGTGTGTGTGTGTGTGTGTGTGTTTCAGTCGAACAGCCAGCCAGCCCCCGGACACAGCCACAGCACATCGCGCTCCAATGGAATGACATCACACACACACACACACACACACACAGACACACACACACACACACACACACACACACACACACACACACACACGCACACACACACACACACACACACACACACACACACACACACACACACACACAGGAACACAGGAGTGTATACATATAACCACGCACTCACACACAGGAATGTACACGTGCATACACACACAAATACACATTCACACACACTGGTACACTCATTCAAACACACAAAAGCACACACAAAAGCACACACACAAGCACACACACACACAAGCACACACTTCCCCCGGCCCGGTGGCTGTGAGAATACAAGGGGAATGTGGTGCATAGGCGGTTCTCTTTGCGAGCCGATATAATCCCTGTGTGTACCGAAACGCATGGCTGCCCTTGGGGCGGAGCGACACTCACGCTCTCAACACACACACACACACACACGCACACACACAAGCACAAGCTCCACTACCACCATGGCCCCGGAATATGGGAAAACCGGACTGCAGTGGCCAAACGTGATCGTAGAGATAAGCACCATACGTAGAGGCTAGCTCACTGTAAACCTTCAGGCATTCCACACTGGGAAGTACAACACAGGCTCATCCCAGCTCGTCCTTTTCTGACTACCTTTGACCAGGTTGCAATTTTTGACGTCGAGGGCATACCAGACACCTCACATGTTGACTAAGGGCCCAAAACCTACAACTTTCCCTAACCCTAACCATCAGTGAAGTTATGCTGCCACAAGGGGGCGCCTTTGAGGCGCACATCTCATTTTTACTCCAAGGGCATAACTTAGATGTCAAAAATTGCAGCCTGGTCAAAGTTTGTCAAAAATTGACGAGTTGGCATGAGACAATGTAGAAAAGGACAACTCATTGTGAATTCAGAAAATCCACACTCCAGATGCGAAAATTCCTCAATGCACTTAGGGAAGCATGGCTTACTGTAAATTTGGAAACTGCACATTGGGGAGTGCCGCTCCAGAGTGACCAAACGTAATCCAAGAGATTGATTGGGAAATACAGTACACACAC
>NC_085876.1:5644363-5661863 GCF_034702125.1 Engraulis encrasicolus
TATTACATTTCTGTATAGCCTATTGCTATGAAAAAAAACCTCTAGACTCAACTTGAAACACAGAAGAAACATATTTTCTTCAGTGTTCTACTTACTAAAGAGGGTATTTTTCTGTAGTAAAATACAGAAATATTGCTTTTAGACTCGGAGTACACAGATGTGTATATATTTTACATATTTTTCTGACATTTAAAAATTGCACTAATTTATTGTAAAATATTGGGTAACCACATGAAAGTTATGTCTTGTATAACATATTTTTGAGTTCAAAAACTAAACAAATGGGTTTTCTCCTTGTATCCACTCATTTTTCATCAATATGACATGCAATGTGTGTCCTTATGGGGTGATGATTTCAGATTGTAAACCGGTATGAAGAGAGTTTGCCCATGTGATGAGGAAGTGAACATAGTATTGCAGTTGATTGTAGTGTTGTGAATGACAGTGTGTTCCATGAGAAACCCAGTATTTTTCTTTATGAAAATTGAGTGTAATCCAGAGAATTGTGTGTAATGGTGTGAAAAGAGTGTGTTTTAAAACTGGAATTTGAGTGTTAAGTAGGAATTGTGTTTAGTGTTCAGTGACATTGGTTAGGGGAGTTGGGAAATGGGTGAGATGTTCCGAGAATTGTGTGTGAAGTACCAGAACTTGTGTGGAGGCAATCGAGAAAAACTGTAAAAGGCATACTTGACTTGACTTGACTTGAAAAAGGGGCAGAGGCGCTATGGAATTTGTGAAAAACATTTCTAAAAGTATTTAATATAACATGGCAAATTGCAGCCATATTGGTCGAAGGAAGAGAAGACTTCAGGAAGTGCACGATGGACAGGTCTGTGATCTACCCACAGACAGTGGAAGCTTTAAATGAAGTCCTCATGGCGTTTACCGTGACATACTTATGTACGCACATACTCAAACACTGAGAGAGAGAGAGTGCGACAGTGTGTGTGTGTGTGTGTGTGTGTGTGTGTGTGTGTGTGTGTGTGTGTGTGTGTGTGTGTGTGTGTGTGTGTGTGAGCGAGAGAGAGAGAGAGAGAGAGAGAGAGAGAGAGAGAGAGAGAGAGAGAGAGAGAGAGAAAAGGGAGAAAGAGAGAGGGGCATTAGTAAAATAAACGTTGCTGTAAGCAGCAGTGAGGCAGCAGACAGCTGGGGTGTCTCCATAGACCGTATGCTTCTTTCTCTGTCCCTCTGGGGCCCTGCCCAGGTGAATACTGCACTGCACCAATAGAGGAGAGGAGAGGAGAGAAGAGGAGAGGAGAGGAGAGGAGAGGAGAGAAGAGGAGAGGAGAGGAGAGAAGAGAGGCGAGGCAAGAGGAGGAGAGGAGGGGAGAGGAGAGGAGAGGAGAGGGGAAGACAAGACAAGAGGAGGAGAGGAGAGGAGAAGAGAGGAGAAGAGGTGAAGAGAGGAGAGGATGATGCCCCTACTGATGAATAATGTGGGAGGACCACTCCATTATTCAATTCTCTCTCTCTCTCTCACACACACACACACACACACTGAAATGATTTTTGAAAGACTGGTAAAAGCGGATGTTCTTTATGTGACGTCACATCCGCCTTAACCAGACTTTACAAAGACTGTATTACACGCAAATCGGAGAAGTTTCCAAACAAGCAATCCACCTACACGTTATGAGTGGTAGCGCACCGTAATGAATAAATCAAAAAATACCATAGTTTGTGCCTGCCCATAGGAAGTCATTTCATGGCCAAATATCTTTGGTAGACCTCCAAATGACACACAACATACAGGGGTGAGTAGAACATGAGGTTATAATGTGAAATCATGGGCCCAATGTAAAAAAAATTGTGCACAGCCTATGTTAACCCTACTGTCACCAAAATTGTAACGACTAAGTCTTAACCTGTTACTTAAGGCTCTCTGTAATGTCATAGCAATGATGTTAAGATGTAGTTGAGTCTTTTCAGCAATGCCTGAACTGCCCGCCACCGGGCCCATCTGTACAAAGAAGCTACAGAAACTACAGAGCAACAAACACCAAAACACCAAAGACTGAAACAGGCAGAGGATGTTCCCTCTGCTACACTCACGCAAGGGAAGCGTTCTATCCCCTCACCTCCCTCCCTCCCTCCCTCGCCTCTCACTCAGCCTTTCCCATCATAATAATTTACGCTCCAGGCACCTCGTCTCATCTCACATGGCGACATCCACGACACGTCCATCAGAGGCTGGCTGCCACATCGCAGGAAATGCTGAAGTGTAACATTCCTAAAGAGGCACAGTGACACACCACTGGGGGAAAACCCCTGCTAGTGTGTGTGTGTGTGTGTGTGTGTGTGTGTGTGTGTGTGTGTGTGTGTGTGTGTGTGTGTGTGTGTGTGTGTGTGTGTGTGTGTGTGTGTGTGTGTGTGTGTGTGTGTGTGGCATAGTGCAATCGGTGTGCAACTCGCTTGTATACCTTGCATCACCTTCTAGGAATCATATTTGTAGCATGAATAACAAATAACCTCACCATTAAAGGGACACTGTGTGAGATTTTTTGTTGTTTATTATATATTACCACCAGTATCAAATTCTAAGTATTCATTATGACTGGAAAAATTGCACTTTTCATACATGAAAAGGGGGATCTTCTCCATGGTCCACCATTTTGAATTTCCAAAAATAGCTATTTTTAGCTGCAAAAATGACTAGAACATATTTAGATACATACTAGATACATACTAGAACATATTTGTTTATTACTTAGTAAACTTCTGTGTAAAGATCAAATTTGGCAATAGGCAGCCCAGTTTCAATGAGCAGCATAGTTACAGTACCTTTTTTGACCATTTCCTGCACAGTGTCCCTTTAAAGAAACGCACGTGTAGGCTTAATCTAATGACTTCTGTGTCAACCACTGTTTCCTTTTGGACACTTGTCGGTGTGGATCTAAAAGAGAACTTCATGACCTGTGGAGTGTCACCTGTGGTGACTATTACCAAAGATTCTCTGTTCTAGATTTGCATTTAGATCGTCTCTGCTATTAGTTTCATCAATCCACAAATACAAGGTGACGCTGTCTTTTGCACACAGAATTCTTAAACCCTTTCTTTCACTAACCCCCAATCAGAGGTGTATTAGTGACATACGGACAACACCAGCACATTATCTTACATACTGTAGTTTATACACCAGTTATTCCACTGTACTTAATGAACTAGGTAAACTGTAAAGGTGGACTCAAACTATATGACTACTGGCCCGACTCTTGGCTGAAACCCCGCCTTGCGACAATGGGTGGATGTTACCCCCCCAGGACCATCACAAGCAATTGTCTGGCAAGTTTTCCTCATCATTTGTAATGTTCTAAGATTGAATTTTCCCAGGTCAAAGAGTCGCTCACCGGAAATCATAAGCATCAAACAGTGTTTGGTATTTATGATTCAAAATAGAATGTTGAGCATTTCCTTTGTGTTTATGATCAGAGATAAAATTGAAAGTTGCAATTCTCTTAATGTGTGGAGCGCAACCTGACGTCAAAATCTGGTAAGATTTGAAAGTCGTGTAGTTAGAGGGCAGCTTAAGAGTACTTCTACTTTGATTTCATATACTCCTCTGTCCCTGATGCCCCAGTAACCCCTGTGTACCACCCATGTAGCAATCACTGTGCAACTCACTCACCTCTAACTTATGTCCTACATCACCTTCCAGGAATAAACATGGGATTAATTTATTGGATGAATAAATAACCTTGCAACTCAAAGGCTAAGAAAAGCATATGACTAAGCTTCACTAGCTTGTATCTATAAAGAGATAGAATGTCTCTGTCCCTCATTATGTTCTAAGCACAGTTTTTTAACCTTTTCCTCTGATACATGGTCATGAAGTGTGTGTAGTGCCAAGCTTTGTGTTGTAGGAAAAGAAATACATCAGTGAAACCAGTGCCAATCTGTTTCACTCACAAGTTGGCTGTTAATTCAATACTGCACCTATTTAAAAAAAAAAAAATTATGTTACACAGCCTTCACACAACCTGTTCAGCCTCCTGCCCTCGGGAACGAGGTACAGGTGCCACCAGTCCAGAACCACCAGACTCCCCAACAGCTAACATCCCCCAGGCCATCAGGATGCTGACCTCCCTCCCCTCTCTACCATCACTGACATCTCTTCTCACCAGACAACAAGGAAGCTAGGATCCTGCCTACACGCCTTCATTAACAAATGTTCAGTGGGAAACACTGGAATGCGCACCACAGTCCTTGAGGTGAAAGGACTTGTTACTCAGAGTCACGTCTTGTCACAGGGCTAGGCAGGCAGACAGACACTTGAGGCCCCCAAGCCATGTGATAGCAAGCAATAGCTTACATTTTCAACTACTGTAATGGTGGCCCTGCCGTGGTCTAACGGTAGGGCACTGGATTACTACGCCGGCGACCCGGGTTTGATTCCAGCCCGGGTCATTTGCCGATCCTTCCCCGTCTCTCTCCCTACCCCACTCATTTCCTGTCTCTCCTTCACTGTCCTGTCAGAAATAAAGGCAAAAAATGTGTAAAAATTACATTAAAAAACCTACAGTAGTGATGATCTCAAGCTAGCTTTCGTTATTTTGAATTTCAACTGAGAATCCCCTCTGTTGTTACTGTGAAACTGCAGGCTATGTCACATCACAGCCCCAACACTGGAATACACAGGCAATACTCAACTGAAATGTCTGTACTTCATCTAAGTGTTTGACACAGCATGATCTCATTCTCTGTCCTATCTCTCTCTGTCTCTTTTCCACATTTTCACACACACACACACACACACACACACACACACACACACACACACACACACACACACACACACACACACACACACACACACACACACACACAATCACACACACACACACACACACACACACACACACACACACACACACACACACACACACACACACACACACACAGTGAGACAGTGAGACTGAAAGAGTGAGAGACGGTGATAATTAATAGTGACCCAAAGTGGAAAAGTTCACGTCATCGGTGTGAACCCCCGGTAGAATTCTCCAGGCCATGCCAAATGCCAGAGCTAGGCCTCAACAACTATTTCTGCAATCAGTCTAGGGGCATGCACACATGCACACATGCACACACGCGCACACACACACACATACACTAGTAGACACAAATACACATTCACACTGTTAGACGTGTGCAGAGAGTAATGTCAGTTTTATATTGGACATTCCTCAAACATATTAAGTACAAATGTGATACATCTGTCAACCCAACTTTGAATAGCAGACACATTTCCTCATGAACCACAAGTCTAACTTTTTTTTCTTTTAAAACTCACTTAAAGGGACACTGTGCAGGAAATGGTCAAAAAAGGTACTGCAACTATGATGCTCATTGAAACTGGGCTGCCTATTGCCAAATTTCATCTTTACATGAAAGTTTACTGAGTAATAAACAAATATTTTCTAGTATGGTCCAAGTACAGTCTTTTTTGCAGCTAAAAATGGCTATTTTTGGAAATTCAAAATGGCGGAGCATGGAGAAGATCCCCCTTTTCATGTATGAAAAGTGCAATTTTTCCAGTCATAATGAATACATAGAATTTGATGCTGGTGGTAAGTATTCATGAAAAAGGTAACATTAGTGAATGGGCAGCATGAATTCTGGAAATAAACAACTAAAAATCTCACACAGTGTCCCTTTAACGTATGTACGAGAACACAGGACACAGGACAGAGAAAAGGACTGTGTATGGAGAAATGACTTGCAGCCCATGGCAGAGCTGCACAATCAATTAAAATTAATAGATAATCGTGATTATGGCCGCAACAATTACAAAAATGAAAATCGCAACTTCATTGTGATCACACAGGGGGCTATAGTGATCTGTCTTTTGCCATTCTTGAAGCCAAATACTGTATCTGTAGACCTGCCAAAGATTCATGCTATTGTCTTTTACATAATTAATACTATTCAGTTTTATTTTGTTAATCCCTTATATAACACATTCTTAGTTATATGGTAAATTGACTACACTTATATAGCACCTTTTCAGTCTTTCGAGCACTCAAGGCACTTTACATTGTATGTCTCACACATTCACCCATTCACTCTCACACACTCGTGGCAGTGGCTGCATGCAGGGCACCACCCTACCACCAAGAGCAATTCGGTGGAAAATTATCTTGCTCAAGGACACATCGATTAGGGTTATACAAAGCGGGGCTCGAACCTGCAACCTTCTGGTTGCTGAACAGGCTCCTCTTTGTGACTTTAAATGCACTTTATGTTAAAAACGAAAGTTCGAGAGAAGCGAACTGAAATTTGGCATGCCTAATTTACCACCTGCATTCTGTTCTCCACTTAACTGCCATTCGCCTGAATTCAGCACAAAAAGATAAGCACTTAACCAACTAAGCATTTAACCAGCTGCTTCTCATTCTCCACCCTGCCATCATTTGGTGGAATTTCAGCGCACTGGAATTTGGAACGCGCCTTAATTATCGATACAGCATTCTCCGCTCACCTGTCTCCAGTCAGAAATGTTCTTTCTTGCTCGCACTCACCACCTCCCCTTTCGCCTCCCTTCCGCCACTGTTCGATCGATTCGTCAGGTGTCTTGCCCTAGCTTCCAGTTCACCTCGCTCCGTTGCTCTACAACCATCATCTGCCGGGGGGTGTCCGCTCAGAGTTCGCACATATTGGCGGGTGCAGATACTGCCCGAGCTCTGAGTGGCGCCCCGTACTCTCGAGCTCGAGAGTGTTTGCTGCATAGACATTTCTCGGCTGTGGCAGTGCTTCAGCACCACGGCCAGCGATCTTGTCCAATACGCCACGTAATCTTGAGTGCAGTGGTCCCTGCGGACCTCGTGAAGCACTTTGATGATCAGTCCACCGCGTGGACAGACACTCTCTTGCGAGAGCGGCAAGATCACAAGAAGTCCGTTCTGCAGCGAGAACGAAGATGCTTAATCCAAATTTCAGAGAGTGAACTAATGAAATAACATTCCGCACGAAATTCAGTTTCTTATTGTTGTTGAGTAACCTTGATTAATAATCGTGATTTAAATGTTGATCCAAAAAATTATTATTATCATATTTTCCACAATCATGCAGTCCTACCAGATGATGAGTGTGCTTCCCTCAGTATCCACCCTCAGTAACCCAAGCTGCCTCGCCGTGGCCTCTCTATATCATCTACAGCAGGTTCTTTCCATTAGCCAAACTCCCGTCCTGTCTTGTGATTTTGGCCTTGCGATGACATTGCAAGACGTTATTGACCACAGAAAGTTCATTAAGTATCTCAAAGGTCAAAGGTCATTGGAATTGGGATGATGAATGGGGGAACGTCACCAAAAGTTGTTGTGGCTAGACTGACAACGGGGAAACTTGATTTTTTTCTCCACAGAGGCGGGGCATCAGTGAAGCATGAGGCCACAAGCACAGATTGAGGACAGGAGCTAGGATAATGGACTGTACCCAGTGTCTTTCAGAGGAGCCCAAGGAGTAGGGATAGAGCCTGTGATGCTGGGGGCTCTCATGTACTGTTTACCACTGACAGGACAATTTGTGATGTGAGAATGTACTGTATGTGCTTGTGCTCTTTATGACTATTAGAACAAGGTTATAACAGAGACTCTACATGAAAGGGTTACACTAGTAGGCATACACTAGTAGGCATAGTCCACGCCAATCCAGGCTCAGCTACATACTGTATGCCACACTCCTGTCTGATATGTTCAGATTCAATTTACACACAGATTAAGTCAAGAAATTGAGTTAGGATATCATCATCCCCATTCAAAATGATAGGCAGGATGGTGGCTGTCGCGCAGGATGTTCTGCACTCTCCGTAGACAGCGTGTGGTGTAGATGGTACTAATCTCCGGGAGAGGCATTCCAGTGAGTGTCCCTGCTGTTTTCACCACACGCCGGAGTGCCTGCTGATCTGCTTTGGAGGAGCTGGAGAACCACCCTAGGAACCCATAGGTCAGAACCAGGGCTTGACACTGGCACTAGCCAACCGGCCAAATGCTGGTGAAACTTGGCTGTGGCTAGTAGTACTTTCAGTGTCACTAGCCAATTTGGCTGGCAGTTTATATTCCTTGGTAACATACGCATCTAAGCCTTTATGCTGCCGTTTGCCCATTGAGTATCAATTGTTTGTATTTAAGTTCAAGAAAAAGCTCAGTAACTCAGTTTCTATTTGCTTGATATACTTCTTGCTACTTGCTTTAGCACCTCATCTTCTGAGGTTAGACGTACACGTATCATGATAAAGGGAAAAAAACGATAGAAAATCAGTGGCTTGTGGAATACCTGAATGGCTAGTGACTCGGGAAAACCACTAGCCACAGTGGCCAGTGGGTGAAAAAGTTAATGTCAAGCCCTGGTCAGAACACTGCTGATGGTACAGTTGTAAAAGTTCACCAGCAGTGGTCTGGGGATGTGGTAGCTCCTCAGCTTCCTCAGGTAGAAAAGGCGCTGCTGGGCCTTCCCAACAGCAGAGGCGATGTGAGTGCCCCAGGACTCAAGGAGATTAAACATTGACAATGAGAACCCCACAGAGTATTCACATTAAGTTGATGTGCACTGCTTTGACAATTTGGAGACTTGTGTGGGTTGGTGTGTAGTTTATACAAGAAAACATTTGTGATTGGTTGTACGTTCCACAGCCTACTGAAAATAAAGTTAAAATAGAAAACATTTGCTATCATGATATCAGAACTGAACACGTAATTACAAACTTGTGGGCCGATGTGCATCAAAACACATATTTTCTCGCAACCACAAACTTTGAAGCAAATCATAATCTAGGTTCTCAACCAGACCATCACATATGGAGACTGTCTTATTATAATTTGCTTGACAGTTCTTTGTCACTGAGCAAACCACACTGCAGCAGTCTTTAATCTTAGGTATTATGTGACACAAAACTGGCGCAATACAACAGACATATCATCACACAATTCAAGCAAGTAAGATGACTACATCAGCACAGTATATTCAGAGATAGACATGGGAAACTAGAACGTATGCTAATAATGGTCTGTCAACAACACACAGCAAAAATACAGTGCTAATTCAACACTGAGAGAGAAGTTTGGGACCAAATACAATCTAGATGTTAATCGACTCTCTGAGTGTTGTATTAATACTGCATTTTTTACTATGCAGAGAGGCGCCTCTATCCAAGAATGTTGATGGCCTTTCCTTGTAAACAGGATGCTTGACTACACCTATCTGGAGGGACGTGAGCAAAACAACCCAACATTGACAACATTGATTTTCACATCAGTGTGTTTGTTGATGGGACAGACTAGTTTATTCCACAGCCTTGTCCCCGATTTCATCACGTTTCCAAATCAGCATGTACAACAGTCTCAGGATTAGCCTTCCTCACTATTTCATTTCACTCTGTACCACAGAAAATAATGCCAAAGTTATTCAGTCCAAGCAGCAGCTTTGTGTATTTTACTAGGTGAGCATTACTTCAATTGAGGAAAGGTAGGCAAGTCTTGATGTCAAAGTTATTTTTTATCTAACTGTGTTTCTCCATTCTACGGTAACAGCCCAATTAACCTGCTGGGTTTCTGGCAAGGGTATTGAAGGACTGAGAATGAGAGTATTCACTTGAGGTCGAAGTGAGCTACCATGACAACTCAGAAACTCGTGTAAGTAAGAGTGGGTGGTCTGGTCTAGTGTGTAGCTTACATAACAAAACTCCATATCATTCGGACACGTACAACAAGTAGGCCTATAAGTCAATTAGGCCAACACATGGTTTCATCTTTAGCTTTTCAAATGAAAGGGTAGGGTTATATATTCTTAAATACATATGTTATTTTAAAAACCCTACAAGAAATCAGAGGACATTGAAATTGTTTGAAATTGTTTGAAATCCCAAAACCCCTGTTGAATTTCCCACTCCCAGCCAGGGGTGTTAAAAATACAGGTAGATTGTGTTGTTACTGAAAAACACAAAAAACCTAACAAGAACCCACTACAGATTTGATCCAACCAGCCATCCGATCGTAAGACAGGTTCACTGGTTTACTGGTTACTCGGTGTTTAATTGTGCTTTTATTTTTTGACATCTCTTCTCCCAACTTATACTCACACAAGTTCATTCAGTAGGTGTAGTATGCCTCTATCAAAGTAGAGTACAGAAGAGAAGACACAGACCTTCAGGCCAAGCAGGGAGCTGGGTTCAAGCTTGCCATCTGATAGTGGGGCTATATGAGGCATCGGAAGAAGTGGTCTTTCAACACACACGCACCAGCGAAAGACACACTGGTGGTGTCAGGGATGGATCAGGTTGTAAGGAAGTACAGGCTAATGTAACTGGGATAGATAGCATCTATCGTAATATTCTCACATCTGGATCAAAGAGTGGCTTCAAATAGACCAATAGCCAAGCATAATTACAACTTCAGAATTATTCTGAACTACAGAGATATACTCAGCTAGCCAACATCCCTCATAAACCAATGGTCACATCAGGCCTACTGGGTTATTAATGACGCACACAATGACCAACCTTGCATTGATTTTCTTACTGCACCTTGCTGTTTACTAAAGACCAACATCTACTCCGATCAGACAAAAAACTGGCCTCTATCCAAAATATAGGCATAAAATATGACGTTGTGACTTTGATCCAACATGGTCTGCCTCATTGGCATACGAGACAAGTGCTGCAAGAACTCAAACATTTACCTCAGTGATGCAATGAATTTGCCCCACGGTCGGTGAACAGGAAAACATGCAGCACAACGGTAAAACATGAATAGAAAACGAAAGGGCTATTGTCCAGACCTTTGTTGTCACTGTTGTGTCTTGTGTCTAACTGCATACACAGCAAATGACTCCCAACACAATACTCGCATGTTTCTGTGGCGCGCGCCAGCCACGAGCGTGCCGCCTGCTCACTCTCCTTCCATTGGATTCCTTACTTCAACTTTGTCTCAAATTGTTCGGTTCATAGAGTTAAAGCAATGATATGAAAGGGTGGTTTTTTTTTACCTGTGTCCTCTTCCGTGTTATTAAGGCAGTGTTGTCTTTCCCTTTTCTTGATCCCCACGTCCTCAGCCGAGCTGGTCCCTGTGCGCGCGCGTCCCTTTCCCAAACCTTCTTGTCAGTCAACTGAGCAGCGGAGCAAACGCTTCCGGGACTTCCAAATAAAGCAACATCAGTGAACCTGCTTGAAAGAGGACCGGGGAAACACTCAGGGATAATTCCTAGACTGTGTCCTGTCTTCTTCCTACTCGCTATAAAACCGTTAGCTTAGAGGCGCTGAAATGGTGTGTGCCATTCTGGAACGTGTAATTAACTATTTGGCGGTAGGAGTAAACTTGAGCGGGCTTCACTTGACACCAGTCACTCTTTCGTGGATTTCATGTCTAGGCACAAATGCCCTTAAGTGATACTCATGACTGTATTTTATTATGAGCAAGATTGAAGACATATTTTGAGTTATTTGTTTGATGATGCATGTCCATAACAAGTAGGCTCTAGTGCCCAAACAACCACTCGCCTCCCCTCTTTGGACTAACTCTGATCTTGAGGTAGCCTATTTTGTTTATTGGGAAGATAACTGATTGATGTAAATGTCATGTGAATTGTGAATATGAGACCATCTGTTTAAACAGGTTTTTCGGGGTTAACATCAAGGTGACAACATCAAAACATGTTTCCTAAGGCAGCATGTTCTTCCATTCCCAATGCCCTGCCCTAATTCTGGTGTAGCTGTCATTGAAGTGACAGGCATGTAGTGTGGAAAGAGTGTGTCTGTGCTATGTCATGCTCTGTGCATGTGTGTGAGTGTGCGTATTATGTGTAAAAGTAGGCCTCCCTGTGTCATGTTACAGTAGACAGGAATAGGCTGTATACAGGCAACCAAGATATTGAGATGGGACAGGCAAGCGGGCGGACTCGGACAGGCATGCCTTATTGATTACACAGACCCTGAATTATTGACCAGCTTGAGGACTCCACTGGTGGACGGTGGCCATTCGAAGATGCCTGTAAAGGTGACGTATGTGCACTAAACTGAAGTGGTGTCAGTAGGGCCGCTTACAGCTTTGACTGGGCCAGGGACAGTCATCTAAAAGTTCTGTCCAGTTCTGCCCCCCTTCTCCCCCTGAGCCCAGGACAACTGACCCTTTTGTACAATCTGTCGGCTTCCCTGGGTGTCAGTGAGGAGACCTATGGCAAAACTGGAACAACCTGATGAGGTCGTGGTCTATGGCATGTCTGTGAAACCTTGGTGATACTATTTTCCTAGCATACGGTCCTGCCAGATACACACATTTGGTTGATGAAGTTGAGGCTTTTTTTTGCAGCTCTGGAAGTGTCAACGACCTTTAGTCACTCTATCAGAAATACATCCAGCTTAGAACATCTTACTTATCAGCAAATGATAGAAGCTTTTTTTGTTGCCCCCTTAGATTTGAAACCATCATGTTGTTCACAAAAGGAAAATTTCTTTCTGACCAATTTCAACATATAGTTGCATTGCTCACTCTTTCCTGAAATTGTCAGTACCCCAAGAATGCATAATTTCTTTGTTCAGCCCTTTTATTTGATTTTGTCCTGGGCCGGGCCAAAACTGTCAGCGGGCCTGAGTACAGACATTACTGTTGAGTATCGACTGTGTATTTCAGTGTTAGACCTGTGATGTGAAATGATAAATAATGAATAAATTCAGAATAATGAAAGTTAGCATGAAATCTCCTGATGGGGCCCCTCCTGATGAGTTCTATCTTCTTCAGCTACCAGTCTGTACCTGGCAGCTCCTATTACACTTCCTCAGGTAGATATGGGTACACTAGTGTTTCTCAACAGGGGCTCTACAGCCCCCCAGGGGGATTTGGGAAGCCCTAGAGCAGCATTGAGAAAGATACCAAGAACTGAGAGGAGGCAGTGCTTAGTTGCCATTTGAGGGGGAGAACCACTGGGCTACACCTTAACTCAGATGCAAAGTGGCATGGTGTGGGCTAAGGGAAAGATACCGGTATGGTGGCCTACACAATGTGGCCCCATCTTTATTTTTCTGATCCACTGAGCTCTACTTCACTGCATGTTGATACGTTTCACAGTAGTTCTATGCCTGTGATAGATAAATGAAATGCGCTATGCAAAAACAAAAAAAACTAAATGAAAAAAAATGCCTTGCCCCTGAGATGCCAATTGTTGACTCCCATACTGCCTTTAGTTATACACAATCGTTCCGATCTGAAAGACAGTATGGAAGCTATGACTCCTAACGGACCAGATTATGGTCCCTGTCTCTGTCAAATCAGAGAGTGTGATGCCCCCTGCTCCCTACGGAATTTATAGTAGGCAGGTAGCCAGACCTAATCTCACTTGAGATTAGGTCTGGTGGTAACCAGGCTAGGCAGCACTAGGGCCATTTCAGAATACAAATACTCAACAGGAGGTGGACCCGAAACCATACTCTACCAGGGAGCAAGACCTTTATGTCATCACCACCTGATCTTGCTCATAGCCCTAACCCACCTGGATAGCAGTATGCATATACCAGTAAAAAAATACTTTAAGAATTCAGACTTTTTAAAGTTGCATATCTGATGATCATAGGTCTTCATTGATAGTCCCTGAAAGTACCTTAGACATATGAAAATATCCTGAGAAGGATCAATGGCGAGACAGCTGTGCAACACTTTTTTTTGGTAAACATCTGACACGTGGAATGTTACAAAACTTGGTGACATCAAGACTCTGTTGAGGTATCTGAAAAGTTTGAAATAATCACAGATTTCACAATCCCAGACAGACAGCTTGTCAGTGTGATCAATTAGGTCAGGAAACAAATTGTCCAGACAAACATTGATTGTGTGTAGTGTCTCTCAGCAGATATGACACTACCACGGTGCTGTGTCTGGAAAACACATGATTTCATGACCAAACACATAAGAACAGCTCCAAGAAACACAGTCAAGCCGATTTGAGAATCTTTTATTTCCATGTATAGAGTAAATAGTGTTGAAACTCTTTAAATAAAGTTTGAATACAAACAGGACCTTTTGCATTTTTAAATAGTAGATAACATTTACATGCCTCCAATCCAGTGACAATGAAAAGCTTTTCTTTAAAAAGTTTTTTTGTCATTTATTTTCATATTTTTTCCCTTGTAAGAAATAAATTCAAGTATAAAATTTCCCGACATAATGTAAAATCGCCCATTTGAGGAGCGTTGAAAGCAACATAAAGCAACAGCTAGTCACCCTTGACAACGACGATACATTCTAATGCGTGTTGAGCAGCACTAAGGGCTGATCTCTCCTCCGATGTCATTTCAACAGTTCTAGGAAATAAAAAAAAATAAAAAGAAACAAAAATAGGCTAAGGAAAAAAAGGGACCATCTGCCCCCAATAATAGGGCCAGCATTTTTTAAATAAGGTTTTCGTACGAACGGCATTAAACTAGCCAATATTTTTAATGTCATCATCATCATAATGTCATATTCTAAAATGCAAAAAAAGCAAAAAAAGAAAAGAAACTAGAATTGTACAGTGCACATACAGAATTCCATCTTAAATAAATTCTACATCGATATTTTGGTTCAGTATGTTAATCATAAGAATAGTAAATGATGATAATAAAATAATGATAATAATAATAATACTACAACTAAATCTACTGAATAACTTATATGCCATGAGATGAGCACATGATCGTGAGACAGTATCGCCACTAAAGCCTTCATCTTACAGGCGCAAACACAGTCACCTTTCTGAAGAATAAATATCTTAAATAGTCAGTCTCTGCTCTCCTTAAATACCATTATGAAAGTAAGGCACAAGGGTACCCTTTTTTACATTTGCAGGTGAACCCTTACAAAAACTAGAGTGCTGCTTTGTAGTACAAAAATATGGTTGTTAGCTCTTCTGAGGACATAAAACGGTTTGTCTACTTAGCTTAGTTGTTTTTATTGCTCAACAAGAGACCATTCTCCATGACAACAGGGGATGAGGGATGAGGAAACCACCAAAATGGTGGCGGGCTGGTTTTACTACATGATGTTGTGGTTGGTTTTTTGAAGGCAGGAGCTCCAAGGAATAAGTGGTTGTGCTTTGGCTCAAATGACCAATGGGAAACCCTGTGTGGGCCGAGAAAATGGTGACAAAGCCCTTTAGGTCACTGTGTGTGTGTGTGTGTGTGTGTGTGTGTGTGTGTGTGTGTGTGTGTGTGTGTGTGTGTGTGTGTGTGTGTGTGTGTGTGTGTGTGTGTGTGTGTATTCATCTTGAGTGTTTACCTCTCGCTCTCTCTCTCTCTGCATGTCTGTCTAGGACAAGGAGGTGGTGACTGGGTCATCTATAAAGTGGGAAACGCATGCCCATCTCTCTCTCTCTCTCTCTCTCTCTCTCTCTCATCTGCCCGACTATGTGCCTGTCTGTAATAGGAACTCTGCCAGGGGCTAAAGAGGGGCGTGTGTGTGTGTGTGTGAGCGTGCACGCAGGGTTTGGGGAATCATTGTGGGTTGGCAATGATCTCAATGCGGGATGAAAGGATAGTGGTTGGAAAGGTGGGGTCCAGTTGGTAGTGTTTGTGGAGCTAGGTGATTGGCTAGGGAGCAAACAGGGGAAGAGGAGCCGTCCAATCCTGCACTGAGGTCTGGAAGTGCTGACATGGGAGGTGAGGGGTGCAGGGGGGTGGGTTGGTGTGTGCCCATTTGTGTGTGTGTGTGTGTTTCTATGGTTGTGTGTGCCCATTTGTGTGTGTGTGTGTGTGCGCGCGCGTGCGCGTGTGTGTGTGTGTGTGTCTGTGGGGCAGGGACAGGGACAGGGGGCTGGTGGGCTGTGGAGGGATTAAAATGTGACAGCTCAACAAACGAGCACAAGTGATGCGTTCTTTCCAGAGCCGTCGGCCTGTTTGTCGCTGCCTGTCCCCTGCAGCTGTTGGACAGCACGCACACACGCACGCACGCACAAGAGAGAGAGACTGCACTACCTGTCGTGTGTGTGTGTGTGTGTGTGTTTTGGAGGTGACATCATTCTCATCATGTGAATGTATACTCCCCACAGGTCAACACTGACTGGAGGGAGCGAGTTTGAAAGGCTTTAGTGAATCAGCATCTTTTTGGTATTGTCTTCATGGAGATGAGTGCATGAGCGGGATGAGCCAATGAACGTGTACATGAGCTAGTGCGTGCATACGAAAAGGGTTTCTTTTTTGTTGCATAGGTCACAAGGTGAAAGGTGAGAACGAGAGACAGAGGAAATGGGGACATTCAGCATTTGAAAGATGAAAAGGTAGATCTGAGCAATGTGACATGTGCTACAAACTGTGTTTCTTACTCTCAAACTCATTCTCTCGTTCTCTCTCACACACACTCTCCTTCTCTCTCTCTCTCTCTCTCTCTCACACTCACTTTTTTTGTTCTATTTTGTGGACTTTTTTCTCCCTCTCTCGCTCTCTTTTTCTCTTGCTCCACAGTTTATTTCTACGTTTCCCTGATTGGCAGAGTTCTCTAAATCACTGTAAGATGCTCCATTTTCCCTGATAAATCAGAAAATAATAGTAATGATAATAATAATAGTACATAATAATAATAATAATAATAATAATAATATATTATACTTCAATGCACTTAAGAAGACAAAGAACACAAAATGAGCCCTTTCAAAAGGATATAATAAATAAGAAGTTAGCGGGCTTCGGAACCACAATGTTGCGGGAGGTCACGTGACCTAAATGACTCCCGACTTAAAACTTTGTCCCCTTCTAAAGTAGAAGTCATGTCACAAAGATGACTCCTGCTGACTTAAAATGGTCGCTCCCCCCTACACGTTAATGGGAGCTACGGGACCTAAGGCCTCATCAACAACTACAGTGTACCACAGTGATTAGTCATTTTTTTGCTTTCTTCCTTTTAAGCAATAAATACTCTACTTTAATAATTAAACTTGTAGGTCAAACAACAAAAATTGTAATAATAATGATAATGATAATAACGATAATGATAAAAAGCTAAATTCTCCTTCCATACTCTCTTGGTTGTAATTTTTTTTGTTTAAATTATATTTTTTTTTCTTCCTTTACTCATCTTCATCTTTGTTTTTCTTTTTTTTTTTGGAAGAAAAAAACACAGCAAGTTGGAAAGCTACAAATTCCCACCTCACCAGTCCACTGGTGCCAAAACAATCTACCAAGCACCACCTTCCCTTTGCTGACGGGCGGCGGTCCCAGCCAATCAGCATCCACTTCCTTTGTTATTTCTCTCTCTTCCTCGTCCAATGGCCAATCAGTAGCGAGCTGAAGGTGGCAGACGGTGGGTGGACAGGCGATGGGGAGACTAATGGGGAGGATGGTTGGAGGTGAATAGATAGATAAGATAGCACCTCCACCCCCTTCGCCCCCTCAGCTCAGCTCACCTCATCTCATCTCACCTCCGCTCCGCTGCCTGGATGTCTGATGCCTTTGCTGTTATTGCATGCGGTCCGCCTGCAGCTGCTGTGGCTGGTACTGGCCGAACGCGGCGGCGGCGGCTGCAGCTGAGCCCGGCGTGGCGGTGGCCAGGGGCTG